>NW_028276072.1:3446984-3682112 GCF_052056855.1 Sturnus vulgaris | reverse complement strand
TCCCCGGGGGCCACCTGGCAAGACTGGCTGATCCTGGAATGTTGAGGACTGCCTCTCATCAGCTCCTGGAGCACTAAGGCTCTGTGCTTTCCTTCCTATGGAAAAGTACCAGCCCCTTTTGCAGGTTCCCACGGCTGAAACTGATATTCCCCCTGAAAAAGCACTACATACAAGGCTTGCTCCCAGCCAAAATCTGCTAGGAGTAACAGCTCTGGGTGGCCACCGTTTCCTGAGGGCTGCCTCTCATCTACCACTCTAAGGGTCGGTGTGAAGTTTCCCTCATTTTTGCCTCATGACCCTCTCAAGAAGACCTCAAGGACCCCCGCCCAGGTTGACTCTGGACAATGGTTTTCTGGCCTGCTTGAGGTGGGTGCTTGCCAAGGGACTCTTTGCAGGTGTGTTGTGCTCACTGGACTGTGCTGTCATGGTACCAGCTGAAGCCTGCATGTACTGCACGACCGCACCTGTCTCTTGGAGCACCACACAATGCTCCATAAATCTCCCCGCCTCTTGGCCACAAGCCACTCGCTTTGGAAAAGGACTACAAAAGAGCGATCCTCTGGAGAAGACCCTGAGTACTCCCCACGGATGACCACCCTTCCATTGGCTGGCCCACCATGACCTTGGTCTCGTCTGTTGGTAGCTACTTCCCCCTTCCCCTCCTTTTCTCTCTCTATACTCCGTTTCCTATATCTCTCCCCTCTAGCGCAACTGAATTGTTTGGCATTCAATAAAAATGCATTGCTGTTGTTGAATAAACTGATTTGTCCCCCGCTATTTACCTGTTTGCACCTCTGAGATCGAACAATCCTCGGCCTGTGTTGGCAGATGGTGACACACCCCCACCCCCCCCCCCCCCCCATCCCCCATGCCCCTGCTTCTCCCAGTTGATTGCTGATCGTGGTGTGACATGGAATGGAACATCCCTTGGGCCAGTCCAGCCCAGCTGTCCCATCCCTGTTCCCTCAGGAACACTTGCCCATCCCAAGTCCATGGGTTGGAGGGGCTTGCAGACACGCCTCGTGGGGCGAGCACTGTGACAAGGACAGGAGAACAGAACAACATTTACACTTACCAAGGGCAGAGAACAGAAGAGCACAGTCTTGGAGAAACGCACAAAGGATGTAGCCCAGGCAAACGGAGCGTGCACAAAACGCAAGGAGAATGTCAGCTCAGCTCTGCAAGGCTGACAAAAGCAGAAGTTATACACAACAATAATATTGCCCTTCCTCAAAAGCGGGGATCAAAGAGCAGTCACCTAAAAAGGACAGTGCATGTTGAAGACACACTCCAAAGAACCATAGAAGGACTTGTGAGAAGGGGTGCAATTATGGCAAATAAATTCCAGGTGGGGTTAACTAATGAATACATCATCAGTGTGAGTGATAAAAGCTCCGATTGCCTGGTGGCCAGTGCACTCGAGGATTGCCCAAGTGACCACCATGGTGTAATAAAGAATACCTGCTCTCAAATCCTCAAAACTGTGTTCAAAAGTTGCTATCCAGCAGATTTCAGTATCAGTGGTGTCCCTGACTCCATTATGCCCCTTGCACACTTTCACGAGGGCCCCTTGGTTCCACGAGGCCCTGCTGGATAACAGTGGACCCTTGGTTCCATTTGGGTCTGTACTGTCAAAATGGCCTCCTTAGTTCTGCACTGCCACAATGCTCTCTCCTTGGTGCCACGAGGCCTTGGTGTGTCACAACAGCCTCTCGGTTCCATGAACTGCCATAGTGTCAGCACGGTCTCTTGCATCTGCAGTATCACGATGGACAATTGGTTACAAGCAGCCCCGCTGTGTCACAACGACTACTTGGTTCATGAGGCCCCACAGTGTCACCATGGCCCCTTGGTTCCCCGAGGCCTCGCTGTAGAACAATGGCCTCTCAGTTCCAGGAGGTTTTGTACTGTCAACAGTGCTCTCCTTGGTTCTACAGTGGCTGCTTGCTTCCATAATTCTTCCTCAGTGTCACAGTGGTCTCCTTGGTTCCATGAGGCTCTGCAATGTCCCAATATCCCATCGTTTCCATGAGCTTCTGTCCCATCAACCATGTCCTTTGCTCCAGTGAGGCCCCGCAACGGCACACCGGACCCTTGGCTCCATGAGGTTCCATAGTGTAACATGGGTGCCTTGATTCCAAGAGGTTCTGCTGGGTCACACTGGACCCTTGGTTCCATGAGGTTCCGTGGTATCGCCATGGTTTCCCTGGATCCGCAGTAGCGCTACGGACCATAGGTTTCATGCAGCTTTGCTGTGCTACAGTGGCTCCTTGGTTCCATCAAGTGCCACTGTGTAACAAGGGAATCTTGGTCCCATGAGGTTCTGGACTGTCACAATGGTGTCCTTGGTTCTGGACTCTAACAACGGACCCTTGGTTCCACGAGGTTCCATTACGTCACAATGCTCTCCTTGGTTCCACAAGGCCTTGCTTTGTCACAATGGACCCTTGGTTCCATGAGCTTCCGTAGTGTAACCATGGTCTCCTGGGATCTGCATTGTCACAATGGACAATTGGTTGCATGGGAGCCTGCTGTGTCACAAGAGAGCCTTAGCTCCATGAGGTTCTGGACTGTCACAGTGGTCTCCCTGCTTCAACGAGGCCCTGGAGTGTCTCGAGGGCTGCTTGGTTCTGTGAGCTTCCACAACGTCCCAATGGTCTCCTTGTTTCTGCAGTGTCATAGTGGACTCTTGGTTCCATTAGGTTCCTAAATGTCACAGGTCTCCTTGGTTCCATGTGGCCCTGCTGTGTCACCACAGCCCCTTGGTTCCAGGAGTTTCTGGGCTGTCAACAGTGGTTCCTTTGTTCCAATCAGGCACCGCTGTGTCACACTGCACCCTGGCTTCCATGAAGTTCTTCAGTGTCACAGTGGCCCCTTGGATCCATGCGGTCCCATAGTGTCACCATGGTCTCCTTGGACCTGCATTGTCATCAGGGACCATTGGTTCCATGTGGCCTGGCTGTGTCACAGTGATGTGGATTCCGTAATTGCCTTCAGTGTCACAATGGAGCCTTGTTTCTGTGAGGCTCTGAACTGTCACAACTGTCTCCTTGGTTCCATCAGCCCCCGCTGTGTCACAAGGGTCCCCTTGGTTCCATGAGCACACCAAAGCTTTGCATAAACATTGAGCAGCACCTGCTTAACACACCTGGGAACATCTGTCTGCATTCAAAAGACAGGTCACAGCTGAGAAAGGCACCAGCAGCTTCCATCTGCAACAGAGATGCAGGGAAAGGACAAGGACAGAGAATTCAGCTGCAAGACTCCGAGAATTCTGCATCCAGACATCATTTCTGGTCCCACTGTCCCTAGTAGAAAGGTGTCATCATTCCAGGTTCCAGGCAGCCTGTACTCAGCATGTGCTTCTACAGTGGGGGTTTGTCGTTTAGGAAAACCTGCTCAGGCTTTTCCCTTCTTTCCTCACAAACAGGAATACTTGTCCTGGGCCTGGATGCAGGCAGAGCCCTGAGGAGAGCACGTGGGACATGGTGCAGTGGGCAGGGACAGCCAGCTGCAGAGTTCAGGGGGAAGGGCTTCTGGTGCAGGGCCAGGCATGTCAGTCCCAGCTGGGCCATGTCAGACATGTCCCCAGGCTGGGCTTGGGGAGCAGCTTGTCCAAACAGGGTCAGCCTGGCAAGGGGCTCATTCTTCAGTGGGCCCACACCTCCTAAGGAGACATTCAGCATCAAGATCACCTGGGGAATGCCTAAGTTGCTTCTTCTTTGAACTGAAATAGAAAAATTACTCCCTTTTATAAAACTGAAAATCATGAGCTGTACCTTGAAATCTTCCTCCTTAAGAGAACTCCAAAGTGACTCCAAGCAGCTGCACAAGGCCTGGAGACTGGAAGACATTGGAAAGAAGACAAAGAGCTCCTGAGGGTTTTCTGTATTTTAATGATCCCCAACGGTGGATTTGGGGCTGAGTCCAGGAGCCCCAGGCACTGAGAGAAGGTTGAAGAAGCTGCTCAAGGAGTCAGAAGCAAAACTCCAAGTCCCTTGGAGCATCACTGGCCCCACTGAGGGCAGGGACTGCCAAAGGCTCCCCAGGGAGTGGTGAGAGCAGATCCTTGAGGCCAGGATTGCAGGAGCCCGAGGCTGTGAGCAGGGAACTGCAATGCTGAGCAAGGCCTGGGCTGGTTGGAGGAAGCAGAAAGGCCAAGGCCTGAGCCCAGGCCTGGGCCAGCAGGGCCTGTCCCTCACAGGTGGCTCGGGGCTGTTCCTGGAGCACTGGGATGGGAGAGGCAGCAAGGACAAATGTCATCAAGCTGTGTGACACTCCAGATGCTCATGGAACCAAGGGCCAGTGTGACACAGCGGGGCCTCATGGAAACAAGAGGCCGTGCTGAGCCTGCGCGCCTGTAACACCCCAGAACACTGAAATGCTGAGGGTGAGCAAAGGCTCCTTTACTCGAGTTTGGTGCAGAGTAGAAACCCCAGCCAGATATTCTCAAGAGGTCAAAACGACACAAAAGTGTACTGGAAAAATACAGAAAACCGAGCTCCTTTGGCAAATGATTTCATACAACATCCAATTCAACGTGCATCACTTAGCGTAGCAGGAACATCATTAACTCGGCCCATGTAAGATGGAAACCTTTAGGCATAAAAATGTTAAACTACCCAAAAACATTCCAGTAAAAGAGGATAAGAAGGTTAAAAGAGAAAAAAGAGACAGAAAGACAGAAGATCTCCAGATAGATATGCAGAGAGCTACCAGCTGCTAGGCTTCCAGTGTGGCTGAGACACAGACCCAGGAGATTTCAGGATTCAGACCAGGGCTTGACGTCATGCCCGATTTTTTAAATCCCTAGCGTTTTCTAAGCTCTCCTCTTTTCAGGGACATCTGCTTTCTTACCACGCACTGCTGTGTTTCATTGCCTTTGTGTGGGATTGATTGACGGCTCAGCCAATCAGAGCTGGGTGGGCGCTGCCCCTGCTGTGTGCTTGATTGACGGCTCAGCCAATCAGAGCTGGCTGGGCGGTGACCCTGCTGTGTGATTGATTGACGGCTCAACCAATCAGAGCTGGCTGGGCGCTGCCCCTGCTGTGTGATTGATTGACGGCTCAGCCAATCAGAGCTGGCTGGGCGCTGCCCCTGCTGTGTGATTGATTGACGGCTCAGGCAGTCACAGCTGGGTTTGCTCTGCCCCTGCTGTGTGATTGGCAGATCTGCCAGGCCATGGCTGGGGGCGGGGTTCTGTCCCACCTCATTCCAAGGTCTGTCCCAGCCCCGGCCCCACTCGGGCATTCCGAGCATCCCGACGGGTCTGGGGACATTGATGTCATCCAGCCTCTGACAGCGACCATGGGGACACTGCGGAACCTCATGGAACCAGAGACCATTTTGACACTCTGGTGCCTCATGCAATCAGGGGCACCTTTGTGAGACTCAGGACCCCAATGGAACCAAGGGTCAGTGATGAAGCTGTGCGGCCCAGAGAACCAAGGAGCCTTTGTTACACAGCAGGGCCACATGGAGCCCAGGGGCCGTGGTGACTCTGCAGGACCTTAGGGAAGCAAGGGGCCATTGTTTACACTACAGAAGCAGGGAGAATATTGTGACAAGGAGAATATCGGGACACTACAGAGACTCCTGGAATCAAGGAGAACATTGTGACACTGTGAGGCCCCATGGAACCAAGGCAACATGGAACAGGTCTGGCTGGCTGGGCCTCCCCGGGGGCCACCTGGCAAGACTGGCTGATCCTGGAATGTTGAGGACTGCCTCTCATCAGCTCCTGGAGCACTAAGGCTCTGTGCTTTCCTTCCTATGGAAAAGTACCAGCCCCTTTTGCAGGTTCCCACGGCTGAAACTGATATTCCCCCTGAAAAAGCACTACATACAAGGCTTGCTCCCAGCCAAAATCTGCTAGGAGTAACAGCTCTGGGTGGCCACCGTTTCCTGAGGGCTGCCTCTCATCTACCACTCTAAGGGTCGGTGTGAAGTTTCCCTCATTTTTGCCTCATGACCCTCTCAAGAAGACCTCAAGGACCCCCGCCCAGGTTGACTCTGGACAATGGTTTTCTGGCCTGCTTGAGGTGGGTGCTTGCCAAGGGACTCTTTGCAGGTGTGTTGTGCTCACTGGACTGTGCTGTCATGGTACCAGCTGAAGCCTGCATGTACTGCACGACCGCACCTGTCTCTTGGAGCACCACACAATGCTCCATAAATCTCCCCGCCTCTTGGCCACAAGCCACTCGCTTTGGAAAAGGACTACAAAAGAGCGATCCTCTGGAGAAGACCCTGAGTACTCCCCACGGATGACCACCCTTCCATTGGCTGGCCCACCATGACCTTGGTCTCGTCTGTTGGTAGCTACTTCCCCCTTCCCCTCCTTTTCTCTCTCTATACTCCGTTTCCTATATCTCTCCCCTCTAGCGCAACTGAATTGTTTGGCATTCAATAAAAATGCATTGCTGTTGTTGAATAAACTGATTTGTCCCCCGCTATTTACCTGTTTGCACCTCTGAGATCGAACAATCCTCGGCCTGTGTTGGCAGATGGTGACACACCCCCACCCCCCCCCCCCCCCATCCCCCATGCCCCTGCTTCTCCCAGTTGATTGCTGATCGTGGTGTGACATGGAATGGAACATCCCTTGGGCCAGTCCAGCCCAGCTGTCCCATCCCTGTTCCCTCAGGAACACTTGCCCATCCCAAGTCCATGGGTTGGAGGGGCTTGCAGACACGCCTCGTGGGGCGAGCACTGTGACAAGGACAGGAGAACAGAACAACATTTACACTTACCAAGGGCAGAGAACAGAAGAGCACAGTCTTGGAGAAACGCACAAAGGATGTAGCCCAGGCAAACGGAGCGTGCACAAAACGCAAGGAGAATGTCAGCTCAGCTCTGCAAGGCTGACAAAAGCAGAAGTTATACACAACAATAATATTGCCCTTCCTCAAAAGCGGGGATCAAAGAGCAGTCACCTAAAAAGGACAGTGCATGTTGAAGACACTCCAAAGAACCATAGAAGGACTTGTGAGAAGGGGTGCAATTATGGCAAATAAATTCCAGGTGGGGTTAACTAATGAATACATCATCAGTGTGAGTGATAAAAGCTCCGATTGCCTGGTGGCCAGTGCACTCGAGTAGATGAAGGATTGCCCAAGTGACCACCATGGTGTAATAAAGAATACCTGCTCTCAAATCCTCAAAACTGTGTTCAAAAGTTGCTATCCAGCAGATTTCAGTATCAGTGGTGTCCCTGACTCCATTATGCCCCTTGCACACTTTCACGAGGGCCCCTTGGTTCCACGAGGCCCTGCTGGATAACAGTGGACCCTTGGTTCCATTTGGGTCTGTACTGTCAAAATGGCCTCCTTAGTTCTGCACTGCCACAATGCTCTCTCCTTGGTGCCACGAGGCCTTGGTGTGTCACAACAGCCTCTCGGTTCCATGAACTGCCATAGTGTCAGCACGGTCTCTTGCATCTGCAGTATCACGATGGACAGTTGGTTACAAGCAGCCCCGCTGTGTCACAACGACTACTTGGTTCATGAGGCCCCACAGTGTCACCATGGCCCCTTGGTTCCCCGAGGCCTCGCTGTAGAACAATGGCCTCTCAGTTCCAGGAGGTTTTGTACTGTCAACAGTGCTCTCCTTGGTTCTACAGTGGCTGCTTGTTTCCATAATTCTTCCTCAGTGTCACAGTGGTCTCCTTGGTTCCATGAGGCTCTGCAATGTCCCAATATCCCATCGTTTCCATGAGCTTCTGTCCCATCAACCATGTCCTTTGCTCCAGTGAGGCCCCGCAACGGCACACCGGACCCTTGGCTCCATGAGGTTCCATAGTGTAACATGGGTGCCTTGATTCCAAGAGGTTCTGCTGGGTCACACTGGACCCTTGGTTCCATGAGGTTCCGTGGTATCGCCATGGTTTCCCTGGATCCGCAGTAGCGCTACGGACCATAGGTTTCATGCAGCTTTGCTGTGCTACAGTGGCTCCTTGGTTCCATCAAGTGCCACTGTGTAACAAGGGAATCTTGGTCCCATGAGGTTCTGGACTGTCACAATGGTGTCCTTGGTTCTGGACTCTAACAACGGACCCTTGGTTCCACGAGGTTCCATTACGTCACAATGCTCTCCTTGGTTCCACAAGGCCTTGCTTTGTCACAATGGACCCTTGGTTCCATGAGCTTCCGTAGTGTAACCATGGTCTCCTGGGATCTGCATTGTCACAATGGACAATTGGTTGCATGGGAGCCTGCTGTGTCACAAGAGAGCCTTAGCTCCATGAGGTTCTGGACTGTCACAGTGGTCTCCCTGCTTCAACGAGGCCCTGGAGTGTCTCGAGGGCTGCTTGGTTCTGTGAGCTTCCACAACGTCCCAATGGTCTCCTTGTTTCTGCAGTGTCATAGTGGACTCTTGGTTCCATGAGGTTCCTAAATGTCACAGGTCTCCTTGGTTCCATGTGGCCCTGCTGTGTCACCCCAGCCCCTTGGTTCCAGGAGTTTCTGGGCTGTCAACAGTGGTTCCTTTGTTCCAATCAGGCACCGCTGTGTCACACTGCACCCTGGCTTCCATGAAGTTCTTCAGTGTCACAGTGGCCCCTTGGATCCATGCGGTCCCATAGTGTCACCATGGTCTCCTTGGACCTGCATTGTCATCAGGGACCATTGGTTCCATGTGGCCTGGCTGTGTCACAGTGATGTGGATTCCGTAATTGCCTTCAGTGTCACAATGGAGCCTTGTTTCTGTGAGGCTCTGAACTGTCACAACTGTCTCCTTGGTTCCATCAGCCCCCGCTGTGTCACAAGGGTCCCCTTGGTTCCATGAGCACACCAAAGCTTTGCATAAACATTGAGCAGCACCTGCTTAACACACCTGGGAACATCTGTCTGCATTCAAAAGACAGGTCACAGCTGAGAAAGGCACCAGCAGCTTCCATCTGCAACAGAGATGCAGGGAAAGGACAAGGACAGAGAATTCAGCTGCAAGACTCCGAGAATTCTGCATCCAGACATCATTTCTGGTCCCACTGTCCCTAGTAGAAAGGTGTCATCATTCCAGGTTCCAGGCAGCCTGTACTCAGCATGTGCTTCTACAGTGGGGGTTTGTCGTTTAGGAAAACCTGCTCAGGCTTTTCCCTTCTTTCCTCACAAACAGGAATACTTGTCCTGGGCCTGGATGCAGGCAGAGCCCTGAGGAGAGCACGTGGGACATGGTGCAGTGGGCAGGGACAGCCAGCTGCAGAGTTCAGGGGGAAGGGCTTCTGGTGCAGGGCCAGGCATGTCAGTCCCAGCTGGGCCATGTCAGACATGTCCCCAGGCTGGGCTTGGGGAGCAGCTTGTCCAAACAGGGTCAGCCTGGCAAGGGGCTCATTCTTCAGTGGGCCCACACCTCCTAAGGAGACATTCAGCATCAAGATCACCTGGGGAATGCCTAAGTTGCTTCTTCTTTGAACTGAAATAGAAAAATTACTCCCTTTTATAAAACTGAAAATCATGAGCTGTACCTTGAAATCTTCCTCCTTAAGAGAACTCCAAAGTGACTCCAAGCAGCTGCACAAGGCCTGGAGACTGGAAGACATTGGAAAGAAGACAAAGAGCTCCTGAGGGTTTTCTGTATTTTAATGATCCCCAACGGTGGATTTGGGGCTGAGTCCAGGAGCCCCAGGCACTGAGAGAAGGTTGAAGAAGCTGCTCAAGGAGTCAGAGCAAAACTCCAAGTCCCTTGGAGCATCACTGGCCCCACTGAGGGCAGGGACTGCCAAAGGCTCCCCAGGGAGTGGTGAGAGCAGATCCTTGAGGCCAGGATTGCAGGAGCCCGAGGCTGTGAGCAGGGAACTGCAATGCTGAGCAAGGCCTGGGCTGGTTGGAGGAAGCAGAAAGGCCAAGGCCTGAGCCCAGGCCTGGGCCAGCAGGGCCTGTCCCTCACAGGTGGCTCGGGGCTGTTCCTGGAGCACTGGGATGGGAGAGGCAGCAAGGACAAATGTCATCAAGCTGTGTGACACTCCAGATGCTCATGGAACCAAGGGCCAGTGTGACACAGCGGGGCCTCATGGAAACAAGAGGCCGTGCTGAGCCTGCGCGCCTGTAACACCCCAGAACACTGAAATGCTGAGGGTGAGCAAAGGCTCCTTTACTCGAGTTTGGTGCAGAGTAGAAACCCCAGCCAGATATTCTCAAGAGGTCAAAACGACACAAAAGTGTACTGGAAAAATACAGAAAACCGAGCTCCTTTGGCAAATGATTTCATACAACATCCAATTCAACGTGCATCACTTAGCGTAGCAGGAACATCATTAACTCGGCCCATGTAAGATGGAAACCTTTAGGCATAAAAATGTTAAACTACCCAAAAACATTCCAGTAAAAGAGGATAAGAAGGTTAAAAGAGAAAAAAGAGACAGAAAGACAGAAGATCTCCAGATAGATATGCAGAGAGCTACCAGCTGCTAGGCTTCCAGTGTGGCTGAGACACAGACCCAGGAGATTTCAGGATTCAGACCAGGGCTTGACGTCATGCCCGATTTTTTAAATCCCTAGCGTTTTCTAAGCTCTCCTCTTTTCAGGGACATCTGCTTTCTTACCACGCACTGCTGTGTTTCATTGCCTTTGTGTGGGATTGATTGACGGCTCAGCCAATCAGAGCTGGGTGGGCGCTGCCCCTGCTGTGTGCTTGATTGACGGCTCAGCCAATCAGAGCTGGCTGGGCGGTGACCCTGCTGTGTGATTGATTGACGGCTCAACCAATCAGAGCTGGCTGGGCGCTGCCCCTGCTGTGTGATTGATTGACGGCTCAGCCAATCAGAGCTGGCTGGGCGCTGCCCCTGCTGTGTGATTGATTGACGGCTCAGGCAGTCACAGCTGGGTTTGCTCTGCCCCTGCTGTGTGATTGGCAGATCTGCCAGGCCATGGCTGGGGGCGGGGTTCTGTCCCACCTCATTCCAAGGTCTGTCCCAGCCCCGGCCCCACTCGGCCATTCCGAGCATCCCGACGGGTCTGGGGACATTGATGTCATCCAGCCTCTGACAGCGACCATGGGGACACTGCGGAACCTCATGGAACCAGAGACCATTTTGACACTCTGGTGCCTCATGCAATCAGGGGCACCTTTGTGAGACTCAGGACCCCAATGGAACCAAGGGTCAGTGATGAAGCTGTGCGGCCCAGAGAACCAAGGAGCCTTTGTTACACAGCAGGGCCACATGGAGCCCAGGGGCCGTGGTGACTCTGCAGGACCTTAGGGAAGCAAGGGGCCATTGTTTACACTACAGAAGCAGGGAGAATATTGTGACAAGGAGAATATCGGGACACTACAGGGACTCCTGGAATCAAGGAGAACATTGTGACACTGTGAGGCCCCATGGAACCAAGGCAACATGGAACAGGTCTGGCTGGCTGGGCCTCCCCGGGGGCCACCTGGCAAGACTGGCTGATCCTGGAATGTTGAGGACTGCCTCTCATCAGCTCCTGGAGCACTAAGGCTCTGTGCTTTCCTTCCTATGGAAAAGTACCAGCCCCTTTTGCAGGTTCCCACGGCTGAAACTGATATTCCCCCTGAAAAAGCACTACATACAAGGCTTGCTCCCAGCCAAAATCTGCTAGGAGTAACAGCTCTGGGTGGCCACCGTTTCCTGAGGGCTGCCTCTCATCTACCACTCTAAGGGTCGGTGTGAAGTTTCCCTCATTTTTGCCTCATGACCCTCTCAAGAAGACCTCAAGGACCCCCGCCCAGGTTGACTCTGGACAATGGTTTTCTGGCCTGCTTGAGGTGGGTGCTTGCCAAGGGACTCTTTGCAGGTGTGTTGTGCTCACTGGACTGTGCTGTCATGGTACCAGCTGAAGCCTGCATGTACTGCACGACCGCACCTGTCTCTTGGAGCACCACACAATGCTCCATAAATCTCCCCACCTCTTGGCCACAAGCCACTCGCTTTGGAAAAGGACTACAAAAGAGCGATCCTCTGGAGAAGACCCTGAGTACTCCCCACGGATGACCACCCTTCCATTGGCTGGCCCACCATGACCTTGGTCTCGTCTGTTGGTAGCTACTTCCCCCTTCCCCTCCTTTTCTCTCTCTATACTCCGTTTCCTATATCTCTCCCCTCTAGCGCAACTGAATTGTTTGGCATTCAATAAAAATGCATTGCTGTTGTTGAATAAACTGATTTGTCCCCCGCTATTTACCTGTTTGCACCTCTGAGATCGAACAATCCTCGGCCTGTGTTGGCAGATGGTGACACACCCCCACCCCCCCCCCCCATCCCCCATGCCCCTGCTTCTCCCAGTTGATTGCTGATCGTGGTGTGACATGGAATGGAACATCCCTTGGGCCAGTCCAGCCCAGCTGTCCCATCCCTGTTCCCTCAGGAACACTTGCCCATCCCAAGTCCATGGGTTGGAGGGGCTTGCAGACACGCCTCGTGGGGCGAGCACTGTGACAAGGACAGGAGAACAGAACAACATTTACACTTACCAAGGGCAGAGAACAGAAGAGCACAGTCTTGGAGAAACGCACAAAGGATGTAGCCCAGGCAAACGGAGCGTGCACAAAACGCAAGGAGAATGTCAGCTCAGCTCTGCAAGGCTGACAAAAGCAGAAGTTATACACAACAATAATATTGCCCTTCCTCAAAAGCGGGGATCAAAGAGCAGTCACCTAAAAAGGACAGTGCATGTTGAAGACACTCCAAAGAACCATAGAAGGACTTGTGAGAAGGGGTGCAATTATGGCAAATAAATTCCAGGTGGGGTTAACTAATGAATACATCATCAGTGTGAGTGATAAAAGCTCCGATTGCCTGGTGGCCAGTGCACTCGAGTAGATGAAGGATTGCCCAAGTGACCACCATGGTGTAATAAAGAATACCTGCTCTCAAATCCTCAAAACTGTGTTCAAAAGTTGCTATCCAGCAGATTTCAGTATCAGTGGTGTCCCTGACTCCATTATGCCCCTTGCACACTTTCACGAGGGCCCCTTGGTTCCACGAGGCCCTGCTGGATAACAGTGGACCCTTGGTTCCATTTGGGTCTGTACTGTCAAAATGGCCTCCTTAGTTCTGCACTGCCACAATGCTCTCTCCTTGGTGCCACGAGGCCTTGGTGTGTCACAACAGCCTCTCGGTTCCATGAACTGCCATAGTGTCAGCACGGTCTCTTGCATCTGCAGTATCACGATGGACAATTGGTTACAAGCAGCCCCGCTGTGTCACAACGACTACTTGGTTCATGAGGCCCCACAGTGTCACCATGGCCCCTTGGTTCCCCGAGGCCTCGCTGTAGAACAATGGCCTCTCAGTTCCAGGAGGTTTTGTACTGTCAACAGTGCTCTCCTTGGTTCTACAGTGGCTGCTTGCTTCCATAATTCTTCCTCAGTGTCACAGTGGTCTCCTTGGTTCCATGAGGCTCTGCAATGTCCCAATATCCCATCGTTTCCATGAGCTTCTGTCCCATCAACCATGTCCTTTGCTCCAGTGAGGCCCCGCAACGGCACACCGGACCCTTGGCTCCATGAGGTTCCATAGTGTAACATGGGTGCCTTGATTCCAAGAGGTTCTGCTGGGTCACACTGGACCCTTGGTTCCATGAGGTTCCGTGGTATCGCCATGGTTTCCCTGGATCCGCAGTAGCGCTACGGACCATAGGTTTCATGCAGCTTTGCTGTGCTACAGTGGCTCCTTGGTTCCATCAAGTGCCACTGTGTAACAAGGGAATCTTGGTCCCATGAGGTTCTGGACTGTCACAATGGTGTCCTTGGTTCTGGACTCTAACAACGGACCCTTGGTTCCACGAGGTTCCATTACGTCACAATGCTCTCCTTGGTTCCACAAGGCCTTGCTTTGTCACAATGGACCCTTGGTTCCATGAGCTTCCGTAGTGTAACCATGGTCTCCTGGGATCTGCATTGTCACAATGGACAATTGGTTGCATGGGAGCCTGCTGTGTCACAAGAGAGCCTTAGCTCCATGAGGTTCTGGACTGTCACAGTGGTCTCCCTGCTTCAACGAGGCCCTGGAGTGTCTCGAGGGCTGCTTGGTTCTGTGAGCTTCCACAACGTCCCAATGGTCTCCTTGTTTCTGCAGTGTCATAGTGGACTCTTGGTTCCATGAGGTTCCTAAATGTCACAGGTCTCCTTGGTTCCATGTGGCCCTGCTGTGTCACCCCAGCCCCTTGGTTCCAGGAGTTTCTGGGCTGTCAACAGTGGTTCCTTTGTTCCAATCAGGCACCGCTGTGTCACACTGCACCCTGGCTTCCATGAAGTTCTTCAGTGTCACAGTGGCCCCTTGGATCCATGCGGTCCCATAGTGTCACCATGGTCTCCTTGGACCTGCATTGTCATCAGGGACCATTGGTTCCATGTGGCCTGGCTGTGTCACAGTGATGTGGATTCCGTAATTGCCTTCAGTGTCACAATGGAGCCTTGTTTCTGTGAGGCTCTGAACTGTCACAACTGTCTCCTTGGTTCCATCAGCCCCCGCTGTGTCACAAGGGTCCCCTTGGTTCCATGAGCACACCAAAGCTTTGCATAAACATTGAGCAGCACCTGCTTAACACACCTGGGAACATCTGTCTGCATTCAAAAGACAGGTCACAGCTGAGAAAGGCACCAGCAGCTTCCATCTGCAACAGAGATGCAGGGAAAGGACAAGGACAGAGAATTCAGCTGCAAGACTCCGAGAATTCTGCATCCAGACATCATTTCTGGTCCCACTGTCCCTAGTAGAAAGGTGTCATCATTCCAGGTTCCAGGCAGCCTGTACTCAGCATGTGCTTCTACAGTGGGGGTTTGTCGTTTAGGAAAACCTGCTCAGGCTTTTCCCTTCTTTCCTCACAAACAGGAATACTTGTCCTGGGCCTGGATGCAGGCAGAGCCCTGAGGAGAGCACGTGGGACATGGTGCAGTGGGCAGGGACAGCCAGCTGCAGAGTTCAGGGGGAAGGGCTTCTGGTGCAGGGCCAGGCATGTCAGTCCCAGCTGGGCCATGTCAGACATGTCCCCAGGCTGGGCTTGGGGAGCAGCTTGTCCAAACAGGGTCAGCCTGGCAAGGGGCTCATTCTTCAGTGGGCCCACACCTCCTAAGGAGACATTCAGCATCAAGATCACCTGGGGAATGCCTAAGTTGCTTCTTCTTTGAACTGAAATAGAAAAATTACTCCCTTTTATAAAACTGAAAATCATGAGCTGTACCTTGAAATCTTCCTCCTTAAGAGAACTCCAAAGTGACTCCAAGCAGCTGCACAAGGCCTGGAGACTGGAAGACATTGGAAAGAAGACAAAGAGCTCCTGAGGGTTTTCTGTATTTTAATGATCCCCAACGGTGGATTTGGGGCTGAGTCCAGGAGCCCCAGGCACTGAGAGAAGGTTGAAGAAGCTGCTCAAGGAGTCAGAGCAAAACTCCAAGTCCCTTGGAGCATCACTGGCCCCACTGAGGGCAGGGACTGCCAAAGGCTCCCCAGGGAGTGGTGAGAGCAGATCCTTGAGGCCAGGATTGCAGGAGCCCGAGGCTGTGAGCAGGGAACTGCAATGCTGAGCAAGGCCTGGGCTGGTTGGAGGAAGCAGAAAGGCCAAGGCCTGAGCCCAGGCCTGGGCCAGCAGGGCCTGTCCCTCACAGGTGGCTCGGGGCTGTTCCTGGAGCACTGGGATGGGAGAGGCAGCAAGGACAAATGTCATCAAGCTGTGTGACACTCCAGATGCTCATGGAACCAAGGGCCAGTGTGACACAGCGGGGCCTCATGGAAACAAGAGGCCGTGCTGAGCCTGCGCGCCTGTAACACCCCAGAACACTGAAATGCTGAGGGTGAGCAAAGGCTCCTTTACTCGAGTTTGGTGCAGAGTAGAAACCCCAGCCAGATATTCTCAAGAGGTCAAAACGACACAAAAGTGTACTGGAAAAATACAGAAAACCGAGCTCCTTTGGCAAATGATTTCATACAACATCCAATTCAACGTGCATCACTTAGCGTAGCAGGAACATCATTAACTCGGCCCATGTAAGATGGAAACCTTTAGGCATAAAAATGTTAAACTACCCAAAAACATTCCAGTAAAAGAGGATAAGAAGGTTAAAAGAGAAAAAAGAGACAGAAAGACAGAAGATCTCCAGATAGATATGCAGAGAGCTACCAGCTGCTAGGCTTCCAGTGTGGCTGAGACACAGACCCAGGAGATTTCAGGATTCAGACCAGGGCTTGACGTCATGCCCGATTTTTTAAATCCCTAGCGTTTTCTAAGCTCTCCTCTTTTCAGGGACATCTGCTTTCTTACCACGCACTGCTGTGTTTCATTGCCTTTGTGTGGGATTGATTGACGGCTCAGCCAATCAGAGCTGGGTGGGCGCTGCCCCTGCTGTGTGCTTGATTGACGGCTCAGCCAATCAGAGCTGGCTGGGCGGTGACCCTGCTGTGTGATTGATTGACGGCTCAACCAATCAGAGCTGGCTGGGCGCTGCCCCTGCTGTGTGATTGATTGACGGCTCAGCCAATCAGAGCTGGCTGGGCGCTGCCCCTGCTGTGTGATTGATTGACGGCTCAGGCAGTCACAGCTGGGTTTGCTCTGCCCCTGCTGTGTGATTGGCAGATCTGCCAGGCCATGGCTGGGGGCGGGGTTCTGTCCCACCTCATTCCAAGGTCTGTCCCAGCCCCGGCCCCACTCGGGCATTCCGAGCATCCCGACGGGTCTGGGGACATTGATGTCATCCAGCCTCTGACAGCGACCATGGGGACACTGCGGAACCTCATGGAACCAGAGACCATTTTGACACTCTGGTGCCTCATGCAATCAGGGGCACCTTTGTGAGACTCAGGACCCCAATGGAACCAAGGGTCAGTGATGAAGCTGTGCGGCCCAGAGAACCAAGGAGCCTTTGTTACACAGCAGGGCCACATGGAGCCCAGGGGCCGTGGTGATTCTGCAGGACCTTAGGGAAGCAAGGGGCCATTGTTTACACTACAGAAGCAGGGAGAATATTGTGACAAGGAGAATATCGGGACACTACAGGGACTCCTGGAATCAAGGAGAACATTGTGACACTGTGAGGCCCCATGGAACCAAGGCAACATGGAACAGGTCTGGCTGGCTGGGCCTCCCCGGGGGCCACCTGGCAAGACTGGCTGATCCTGGAATGTTGAGGACTGCCTCTCATCAGCTCCTGGAGCACTAAGGCTCTGTGCTTTCCTTCCTATGGAAAAGTACCAGCCCCTTTTGCAGGTTCCCACGGCTGAAACTGATATTCCCCCTGAAAAAGCACTACATACAAGGCTTGCTCCCAGCCAAAATCTGCTAGGAGTAACAGCTCTGGGTGGCCACCGTTTCCTGAGGGCTGCCTCTCATCTACCACTCTAAGGGTCGGTGTGAAGTTTCCCTCATTTTTGCCTCATGACCCTCTCAAGAAGACCTCAAGGACCCCCGCCCAGGTTGACTCTGGACAATGGTTTTCTGGCCTGCTTGAGGTGGGTGCTTGCCAAGGGACTCTTTGCAGGTGTGTTGTGCTCACTGGACTGTGCTGTCATGGTACCAGCTGAAGCCTGCATGTACTGCACGACCGCACCTGTCTCTTGGAGCACCACACAATGCTCCATAAATCTCCCCACCTCTTGGCCACAAGCCACTCGCTTTGGAAAAGGACTACAAAAGAGCGATCCTCTGGAGAAGACCCTGAGTACTCCCCACGGATGACCACCCTTCCATTGGCTGGCCCACCATGACCTTGGTCTCGTCTGTTGGTAGCTACTTCCCCCTTCCCCTCCTTTTCTCTCTCTATACTCCGTTTCCTATATCTCTCCCCTCTAGCGCAACTGAATTGTTTGGCATTCAATAAAAATGCATTGCTGTTGTTGAATAAACTGATTTGTCCCCCGCTATTTACCTGTTTGCACCTCTGAGATCGAACAATCCTCGGCCTGTGTTGGCAGATGGTGACACACCCCCACCCCCCCCCCCCCATCCCCCATGCCCCTGCTTCTCCCAGTTGATTGCTGATCGTGGTGTGACATGGAATGGAACATCCCTTGGGCCAGTCCAGCCCAGCTGTCCCATCCCTGTTCCCTCAGGAACACTTGCCCATCCCAAGTCCATGGGTTGGAGGGGCTTGCAGACACGCCTCGTGGGGCGAGCACTGTGACAAGGACAGGAGAACAGAACAACATTTACACTTACCAAGGGCAGAGAACAGAAGAGCACAGTCTTGGAGAAACGCACAAAGGATGTAGCCCAGGCAAACGGAGCGTGCACAAAACGCAAGGAGAATGTCAGCTCAGCTCTGCAAGGCTGACAAAAGCAGAAGTTATACACAACAATAATATTGCCCTTCCTCAAAAGCGGGGATCAAAGAGCAGTCACCTAAAAAGGACAGTGCATGTTGAAGACACTCCAAAGAACCATAGAAGGACTTGTGAGAAGGGGTGCAATTATGGCAAATAAATTCCAGGTGGGGTTAACTAATGAATACATCATCAGTGTGAGTGATAAAAGCTCCGATTGCCTGGTGGCCAGTGCACTCGAGTAGATGAAGGATTGCCCAAGTGACCACCATGGTGTAATAAAGAATACCTGCTCTCAAATCCTCAAAACTGTGTTCAAAAGTTGCTATCCAGCAGATTTCAGTATCAGTGGTGTCCCTGACTCCATTATGCCCCTTGCACACTTTCACGAGGGCCCCTTGGTTCCACGAGGCCCTGCTGGATAACAGTGGACCCTTGGTTCCATTTGGGTCTGTACTGTCAAAATGGCCTCCTTAGTTCTGCACTGCCACAATGCTCTCTCCTTGGTGCCACGAGGCCTTGGTGTGTCACAACAGCCTCTCGGTTCCATGAACTGCCATAGTGTCAGCACGGTCTCTTGCATCTGCAGTATCACGATGGACAATTGGTTACAAGCAGCCCCGCTGTGTCACAACGACTACTTGGTTCATGAGGCCCCACAGTGTCACCATGGCCCCTTGGTTCCCCGAGGCCTCGCTGTAGAACAATGGCCTCTCAGTTCCAGGAGGTTTTGTACTGTCAACAGTGCTCTCCTTGGTTCTACAGTGGCTGCTTGCTTCCATAATTCTTCCTCAGTGTCACAGTGGTCTCCTTGGTTCCATGAGGCTCTGCAATGTCCCAATATCCCATCGTTTCCATGAGCTTCTGTCCCATCAACCATGTCCTTTGCTCCAGTGAGGCCCCGCAACGGCACACCGGACCCTTGGCTCCATGAGGTTCCATAGTGTAACATGGGTGCCTTGATTCCAAGAGGTTCTGCTGGGTCACACTGGACCCTTGGTTCCATGAGGTTCCGTGGTATCGCCATGGTTTCCCTGGATCCGCAGTAGCGCTACGGACCATAGGTTTCATGCAGCTTTGCTGTGCTACAGTGGCTCCTTGGTTCCATCAAGTGCCACTGTGTAACAAGGGAATCTTGGTCCCATGAGGTTCTGGACTGTCACAATGGTGTCCTTGGTTCTGGACTCTAACAACGGACCCTTGGTTCCACGAGGTTCCATTACGTCACAATGCTCTCCTTGGTTCCACAAGGCCTTGCTTTGTCACAATGGACCCTTGGTTCCATGAGCTTCCGTAGTGTAACCATGGTCTCCTGGGATCTGCATTGTCACAATGGACAATTGGTTGCATGGGAGCCTGCTGTGTCACAAGAGAGCCTTAGCTCCATGAGGTTCTGGACTGTCACAGTGGTCTCCCTGCTTCAACGAGGCCCTGGAGTGTCTCGAGGGCTGCTTGGTTCTGTGAGCTTCCACAACGTCCCAATGGTCTCCTTGTTTCTGCAGTGTCATAGTGGACTCTTGGTTCCATGAGGTTCCTAAATGTCACAGGTCTCCTTGGTTCCATGTGGCCCTGCTGTGTCACCCCAGCCCCTTGGTTCCAGGAGTTTCTGGGCTGTCAACAGTGGTTCCTTTGTTCCAATCAGGCACCGCTGTGTCACACTGCACCCTGGCTTCCATGAAGTTCTTCAGTGTCACAGTGGCCCCTTGGATCCATGCGGTCCCATAGTGTCACCATGGTCTCCTTGGACCTGCATTGTCATCAGGGACCATTGGTTCCATGTGGCCTGGCTGTGTCACAGTGATGTGGATTCCGTAATTGCCTTCAGTGTCACAATGGAGCCTTGTTTCTGTGAGGCTCTGAACTGTCACAACTGTCTCCTTGGTTCCATCAGCCCCCGCTGTGTCACAAGGGTCCCCTTGGTTCCATGAGCACACCAAAGCTTTGCATAAACATTGAGCAGCACCTGCTTAACACACCTGGGAACATCTGTCTGCATTCAAAAGACAGGTCACAGCTGAGAAAGGCACCAGCAGCTTCCATCTGCAACAGAGATGCAGGGAAAGGACAAGGACAGAGAATTCAGCTGCAAGACTCCGAGAATTCTGCATCCAGACATCATTTCTGGTCCCACTGTCCCTAGTAGAAAGGTGTCATCATTCCAGGTTCCAGGCAGCCTGTACTCAGCATGTGCTTCTACAGTGGGGGTTTGTCGTTTAGGAAAACCTGCTCAGGCTTTTCCCTTCTTTCCTCACAAACAGGAATACTTGTCCTGGGCCTGGATGCAGGCAGAGCCCTGAGGAGAGCACGTGGGACATGGTGCAGTGGGCAGGGACAGCCAGCTGCAGAGTTCAGGGGGAAGGGCTTCTGGTGCAGGGCCAGGCATGTCAGTCCCAGCTGGGCCATGTCAGACATGTCCCCAGGCTGGGCTTGGGGAGCAGCTTGTCCAAACAGGGTCAGCCTGGCAAGGGGCTCATTCTTCAGTGGGCCCACACCTCCTAAGGAGACATTCAGCATCAAGATCACCTGGGGAATGCCTAAGTTGCTTCTTCTTTGAACTGAAATAGAAAAATTACTCCCTTTTATAAAACTGAAAATCATGAGCTGTACCTTGAAATCTTCCTCCTTAAGAGAACTCCAAAGTGACTCCAAGCAGCTGCACAAGGCCTGGAGACTGGAAGACATTGGAAAGAAGACAAAGAGCTCCTGAGGGTTTTCTGTATTTTAATGATCCCCAACGGTGGATTTGGGGCTGAGTCCAGGAGCCCCAGGCACTGAGAGAAGGTTGAAGAAGCTGCTCAAGGAGTCAGAAGCAAAACTCCAAGTCCCTTGGAGCATCACTGGCCCCACTGAGGGCAGGGACTGCCAAAGGCTCCCCAGGGAGTGGTGAGAGCAGATCCTTGAGGCCAGGATTGCAGGAGCCCGAGGCTGTGAGCAGGGAACTGCAATGCTGAGCAAGGCCTGGGCTGGTTGGAGGAAGCAGAAAGGCCAAGGCCTGAGCCCAGGCCTGGGCCAGCAGGGCCTGTCCCTCACAGGTGGCTCGGGGCTGTTCCTGGAGCACTGGGATGGGAGAGGCAGCAAGGACAAATGTCATCAAGCTGTGTGACACTCCAGATGCTCATGGAACCAAGGGCCAGTGTGACACAGCGGGGCCTCATGGAAACAAGAGGCCGTGCTGAGCCTGCGCGCCTGTAACACCCCAGAACACTGAAATGCTGAGGGTGAGCAAAGGCTCCTTTACTCGAGTTTGGTGCAGAGTAGAAACCCCAGCCAGATATTCTCAAGAGGTCAAAACGACACAAAAGTGTACTGGAAAAATACAGAAAACCGAGCTCCTTTGGCAAATGATTTCATACAACATCCAATTCAACGTGCATCACTTAGCGTAGCAGGAACATCATTAACTCGGCCCATGTAAGATGGAAACCTTTAGGCATAAAAATGTTAAACTACCCAAAAACATTCCAGTAAAAGAGGATAAGAAGGTTAAAAGAGAAAAAAGAGACAGAAAGACAGAAGATCTCCAGATAGATATGCAGAGAGCTACCAGCTGCTAGGCTTCCAGTGTGGCTGAGACACAGACCCAGGAGATTTCAGGATTCAGACCAGGGCTTGACGTCATGCCCGATTTTTTAAATCCCTAGCGTTTTCTAAGCTCTCCTCTTTTCAGGGACATCTGCTTTCTTACCACGCACTGCTGTGTTTCATTGCCTTTGTGTGGGATTGATTGACGGCTCAGCCAATCAGAGCTGGGTGGGCGCTGCCCCTGCTGTGTGCTTGATTGACGGCTCAGCCAATCAGAGCTGGCTGGGCGGTGACCCTGCTGTGTGATTGATTGACGGCTCAACCAATCAGAGCTGGCTGGGCGCTGCCCCTGCTGTGTGATTGATTGACGGCTCAGCCAATCAGAGCTGGCTGGGCGCTGCCCCTGCTGTGTGATTGATTGACGGCTCAGGCAGTCACAGCTGGGTTTGCTCTGCCCCTGCTGTGTGATTGGCAGATCTGCCAGGCCATGGCTGGGGGCGGGGTTCTGTCCCACCTCATTCCAAGGTCTGTCCCAGCCCCGGCCCCACTCGGGCATTCCGAGCATCCCGACGGGTCTGGGGACATTGATGTCATCCAGCCTCTGACAGCGACCATGGGGACACTGCGGAACCTCATGGAACCAGAGACCATTTTGACACTCTGGTGCCTCATGCAATCAGGGGCACCTTTGTGAGACTCAGGACCCCAATGGAACCAAGGGTCAGTGATGAAGCTGTGCGGCCCAGAGAACCAAGGAGCCTTTGTTACACAGCAGGGCCACATGGAGCCCAGGGGCCGTGGTGACTCTGCAGGACCTTAGGGAAGCAAGGGGCCATTGTTTACACTACAGAAGCAGGGAGAATATTGTGACAAGGAGAATATCGGGACACTACAGGGACTCCTGGAATCAAGGAGAACATTGTGACACTGTGAGGCCCCATGGAACCAAGGCAACATGGAACAGGTCTGGCTGGCTGGGCCTCCCCGGGGGCCACCTGGCAAGACTGGCTGATCCTGGAATGTTGAGGACTGCCTCTCATCAGCTCCTGGAGCACTAAGGCTCTGTGCTTTCCTTCCTATGGAAAAGTACCAGCCCCTTTTGCAGGTTCCCACGGCTGAAACTGATATTCCCCCTGAAAAAGCACTACATACAAGGCTTGCTCCCAGCCAAAATCTGCTAGGAGTAACAGCTCTGGGTGGCCACCGTTTCCTGAGGGCTGCCTCTCATCTACCACTCTAAGGGTCGGTGTGAAGTTTCCCTCATTTTTGCCTCATGACCCTCTCAAGAAGACCTCAAGGACCCCCGCCCAGGTTGACTCTGGACAATGGTTTTCTGGCCTGCTTGAGGTGGGTGCTTGCCAAGGGACTCTTTGCAGGTGTGTTGTGCTCACTGGACTGTGCTGTCATGGTACCAGCTGAAGCCTGCATGTACTGCACGACCGCACCTGTCTCTTGGAGCACCACACAATGCTCCATAAATCTCCCCGCCTCTTGGCCACAAGCCACTCGCTTTGGAAAAGGACTACAAAAGAGCGATCCTCTGGAGAAGACCCTGAGTACTCCCCACGGATGACCACCCTTCCATTGGCTGGCCCACCATGACCTTGGTCTCGTCTGTTGGTAGCTACTTCCCCCTTCCCCTCCTTTTCTCTCTCTATACTCCGTTTCCTATATCTCTCCCCTCTAGCGCAACTGAATTGTTTGGCATTCAATAAAAATGCATTGCTGTTGTTGAATAAACTGATTTGTCCCCCGCTATTTACCTGTTTGCACCTCTGAGATCGAACAATCCTCGGCCTGTGTTGGCAGATGGTGACACACCCCCACCCCCCCCCCCCCCCCATCCCCCATGCCCCTGCTTCTCCCAGTTGATTGCTGATCGTGGTGTGACATGGAATGGAACATCCCTTGGGCCAGTCCAGCCCAGCTGTCCCATCCCTGTTCCCTCAGGAACACTTGCCCATCCCAAGTCCATGGGTTGGAGGGGCTTGCAGACACGCCTCGTGGGGCGAGCACTGTGACAAGGACAGGAGAACAGAACAACATTTACACTTACCAAGGGCAGAGAACAGAAGAGCACAGTCTTGGAGAAACGCACAAAGGATGTAGCCGAGGCAAACGGAGCGTGCACAAAACGCAAGGAGAATGTCAGCTCAGCTCTGCAAGGCTGACAAAAGCAGAAGTTATACACAACAATAATATTGCCCTTCCTCAAAAGCGGGGATCAAAGAGCAGTCACCTAAAAAGGACAGTGCATGTTGAAGACACTCCAAAGAACCATAGAAGGACTTGTGAGAAGGGGTGCAATTATGGCAAATAAATTCCAGGTGGGGTTAACTAATGAATACATCATCAGTGTGAGTGATAAAAGCTCCGATTGCCTGGTGGCCAGTGCACTCGAGTAGATGAAGGATTGCCCAAGTGACCACCATGGTGTAATAAAGAATACCTGCTCTCAAATCCTCAAAACTGTGTTCAAAAGTTGCTATCCAGCAGATTTCAGTATCAGTGGTGTCCCTGACTCCATTATGCCCCTTGCACACTTTCACGAGGGCCCCTTGGTTCCACGAGGCCCTGCTGGATAACAGTGGACCCTTGGTTCCATTTGGGTCTGTACTGTCAAAATGGCCTCCTTAGTTCTGCACTGCCACAATGCTCTCTCCTTGGTGCCACGAGGCCTTGGTGTGTCACAACAGCCTCTCGGTTCCATGAACTGCCATAGTGTCAGCACGGTCTCTTGCATCTGCAGTATCACGATGGACAATTGGTTACAAGCAGCCCCGCTGTGTCACAACGACTACTTGGTTCATGAGGCCCCACAGTGTCACCATGGCCCCTTGGTTCCCCGAGGCCTCGCTGTAGAACAATGGCCTCTCAGTTCCAGGAGGTTTTGTACTGTCAACAGTGCTCTCCTTGGTTCTACAGTGGCTGCTTGCTTCCATAATTCTTCCTCAGTGTCACAGTGGTCTCCTTGGTTCCATGAGGCTCTGCAATGTCCCAATATCCCATCGTTTCCATGAGCTTCTGTCCCATCAACCATGTCCTTTGCTCCAGTGAGGCCCCGCAACGGCACACCGGACCCTTGGCTCCATGAGGTTCCATAGTGTAACATGGGTGCCTTGATTCCAAGAGGTTCTGCTGGGTCACACTGGACCCTTGGTTCCATGAGGTTCCGTGGTATCGCCATGGTTTCCCTGGATCCGCAGTAGCGCTACGGACCATAGGTTTCATGCAGCTTTGCTGTGCTACAGTGGCTCCTTGGTTCCATCAAGTGCCACTGTGTAACAAGGGAATCTTGGTCCCATGAGGTTCTGGACTGTCACAATGGTGTCCTTGGTTCTGGACTCTAACAACGGACCCTTGGTTCCACGAGGTTCCATTACGTCACAATGCTCTCCTTGGTTCCACAAGGCCTTGCTTTGTCACAATGGACCCTTGGTTCCATGAGCTTCCGTAGTGTAACCATGGTCTCCTGGGATCTGCATTGTCACAATGGACAATTGGTTGCATGGGAGCCTGCTGTGTCACAAGAGAGCCTTAGCTCCATGAGGTTCTGGACTGTCACAGTGGTCTCCCTGCTTCAACGAGGCCCTGGAGTGTCTCGAGGGCTGCTTGGTTCTGTGAGCTTCCACAACGTCCCAATGGTCTCCTTGTTTCTGCAGTGTCATAGTGGACTCTTGGTTCCATGAGGTTCCTAAATGTCACAGGTCTCCTTGGTTCCATGTGGCCCTGCTGTGTCACCCCAGCCCCTTGGTTCCAGGAGTTTCTGGGCTGTCAACAGTGGTTCCTTTGTTCCAATCAGGCACCGCTGTGTCACACTGCACCCTGGCTTCCATGAAGTTCTTCAGTGTCACAGTGGCCCCTTGGATCCATGCGGTCCCATAGTGTCACCATGGTCTCCTTGGACCTGCATTGTCATCAGGGACCATTGGTTCCATGTGGCCTGGCTGTGTCACAGTGATGTGGATTCCGTAATTGCCTTCAGTGTCACAATGGAGCCTTGTTTCTGTGAGGCTCTGAACTGTCACAACTGTCTCCTTGGTTCCATCAGCCCCCGCTGTGTCACAAGGGTCCCCTTGGTTCCATGAGCACACCAAAGCTTTGCATAAACATTGAGCAGCACCTGCTTAACACACCTGGGAACATCTGTCTGCATTCAAAAGACAGGTCACAGCTGAGAAAGGCACCAGCAGCTTCCATCTGCAACAGAGATGCAGGGAAAGGACAAGGACAGAGAATTCAGCTGCAAGACTCCGAGAATTCTGCATCCAGACATCATTTCTGGTCCCACTGTCCCTAGTAGAAAGGTGTCATCATTCCAGGTTCCAGGCAGCCTGTACTCAGCATGTGCTTCTACAGTGGGGGTTTGTCGTTTAGGAAAACCTGCTCAGGCTTTTCCCTTCTTTCCTCACAAACAGGAATACTTGTCCTGGGCCTGGATGCAGGCAGAGCCCTGAGGAGAGCACGTGGGACATGGTGCAGTGGGCAGGGACAGCCAGCTGCAGAGTTCAGGGGGAAGGGCTTCTGGTGCAGGGCCAGGCATGTCAGTCCCAGCTGGGCCATGTCAGACATGTCCCCAGGCTGGGCTTGGGGAGCAGCTTGTCCAAACAGGGTCAGCCTGGCAAGGGGCTCATTCTTCAGTGGGCCCACACCTCCTAAGGAGACATTCAGCATCAAGATCACCTGGGGAATGCCTAAGTTGCTTCTTCTTTGAACTGAAAAAGAAAAATTACTCCCTTTTATAAAACTGAAAATCATGAGCTGTACCTTGAAATCTTCCTCCTTAAGAGAACTCCAAAGTGACTCCAAGCAGCTGCACAAGGCCTGGAGACTGGAAGACATTGGAAAGAAGACAAAGAGCTCCTGAGGGTTTTCTGTATTTTAATGATCCCCAACGGTGGATTTGGGGCTGAGTCCAGGAGCCCCAGGCACTGAGAGAAGGTTGAAGAAGCTGCTCAAGGAGTCAGAGCAAAACTCCAAGTCCCTTGGAGCATCACTGGCCCCACTGAGGGCAGGGACTGCCAAAGGCTCCCCAGGGAGTGGTGAGAGCAGATCCTTGAGGCCAGGATTGCAGGAGCCCGAGGCTGTGAGCAGGGAACTGCAATGCTGAGCAAGGCCTGGGCTGGTTGGAGGAAGCAGAAAGGCCAAGGCCTGAGCCCAGGCCTGGGCCAGCAGGGCCTGTCCCTCACAGGTGGCTCGGGGCTGTTCCTGGAGCACTGGGATGGGAGAGGCAGCAAGGACAAATGTCATCAAGCTGTGTGACACTCCAGATGCTCATGGAACCAAGGGCCAGTGTGACACAGCGGGGCCTCATGGAAACAAGAGGCCGTGCTGAGCCTGCGCGCCTGTAACACCCCAGAACACTGAAATGCTGAGGGTGAGCAAAGGCTCCTTTACTCGAGTTTGGTGCAGAGTAGAAACCCCAGCCAGATATTCTCAAGAGGTCAAAACGACACAAAAGTGTACTGGAAAAATACAGAAAACCGAGCTCCTTTGGCAAATGATTTCATACAACATCCAATTCAACGTGCATCACTTAGCGTAGCAGGAACATCATTAACTCGGCCCATGTAAGATGGAAACCTTTAGGCATAAAAATGTTAAACTACCCAAAAACATTCCAGTAAAAGAGGATAAGAAGGTTAAAAGAGAAAAAAGAGACAGAAAGACAGAAGATCTCCAGATAGATATGCAGAGAGCTACCAGCTGCTAGGCTTCCAGTGTGGCTGAGACACAGACCCAGGAGATTTCAGGATTCAGACCAGGGCTTGACGTCATGCCCGATTTTTTAAATCCCTAGCGTTTTCTAAGCTCTCCTCTTTTCAGGGACATCTGCTTTCTTACCACGCACTGCTGTGTTTCATTGCCTTTGTGTGGGATTGATTGACGGCTCAGCCAATCAGAGCTGGGTGGGCGCTGCCCCTGCTGTGTGCTTGATTGACGGCTCAGCCAATCAGAGCTGGCTGGGCGGTGACCCTGCTGTGTGATTGATTGACGGCTCAACCAATCAGAGCTGGCTGGGCGCTGCCCCTGCTGTGTGATTGATTGACGGCTCAGCCAATCAGAGCTGGCTGGGCGCTGCCCCTGCTGTGTGATTGATTGACGGCTCAGGCAGTCACAGCTGGGTTTGCTCTGCCCCTGCTGTGTGATTGGCAGATCTGCCAGGCCATGGCTGGGGGCGGGGTTCTGTCCCACCTCATTCCAAGGTCTGTCCCAGCCCCGGCCCCACTCGGGCATTCCGAGCATCCCGACGGGTCTGGGGACATTGATGTCATCCAGCCTCTGACAGCGACCATGGGGACACTGCGGAACCTCATGGAACCAGAGACCATTTTGACACTCTGGTGCCTCATGCAATCAGGGGCACCTTTGTGAGACTCAGGACCCCAATGGAACCAAGGGTCAGTGATGAAGCTGTGCGGCCCAGAGAACCAAGGAGCCTTTGTTACACAGCAGGGCCACATGGAGCCCAGGGGCCGTGGTGACTCTGCAGGACCTTAGGGAAGCAAGGGGCCATTGTTTACACTACAGAAGCAGGGAGAATATTGTGACAAGGAGAATATCGGGACACTACAGGGACTCCTGGAATCAAGGAGAACATTGTGACACTGTGAGGCCCCATGGAACCAAGGCAACATGGAACAGGTCTGGCTGGCTGGGCCTCCCCGGGGGCCACCTGGCAAGACTGGCTGATCCTGGAATGTTGAGGACTGCCTCTCATCAGCTCCTGGAGCACTAAGGCTCTGTGCTTTCCTTCCTATGGAAAAGTACCAGCCCCTTTTGCAGGTTCCCACGGCTGAAACTGATATTCCCCCTGAAAAAGCACTACATACAAGGCTTGCTCCCAGCCAAAATCTGCTAGGAGTAACAGCTCTGGGTGGCCACCGTTTCCTGAGGGCTGCCTCTCATCTACCACTCTAAGGGTCGGTGTGAAGTTTCCCTCATTTTTGCCTCATGACCCTCTCAAGAAGACCTCAAGGACCCCCGCCCAGGTTGACTCTGGACAATGGTTTTCTGGCCTGCTTGAGGTGGGTGCTTGCCAAGGGACTCTTTGCAGGTGTGTTGTGCTCACTGGACTGTGCTGTCATGGTACCAGCTGAAGCCTGCATGTACTGCACGACCGCACCTGTCTCTTGGAGCACCACACAATGCTCCATAAATCTCCCCACCTCTTGGCCACAAGCCACTCGCTTTGGAAAAGGACTACAAAAGAGCGATCCTCTGGAGAAGACCCTGAGTACTCCCCACGGATGACCACCCTTCCATTGGCTGGCCCACCATGACCTTGGTCTCGTCTGTTGGTAGCTACTTCCCCCTTCCCCTCCTTTTCTCTCTCTATACTCCGTTTCCTATATCTCTCCCCTCTAGCGCAACTGAATTGTTTGGCATTCAATAAAAATGCATTGCTGTTGTTGAATAAACTGATTTGTCCCCCGCTATTTACCTGTTTGCACCTCTGAGATCGAACAATCCTCGGCCTGTGTTGGCAGATGGTGACACACCCCCACCCCCCCCCCCCCATCCCCCATGCCCCTGCTTCTCCCAGTTGATTGCTGATCGTGGTGTGACATGGAATGGAACATCCCTTGGGCCAGTCCAGCCCAGCTGTCCCATCCCTGTTCCCTCAGGAACACTTGCCCATCCCAAGTCCATGGGTTGGAGGGGCTTGCAGACACGCCTCGTGGGGCGAGCACTGTGACAAGGACAGGAGAACAGAACAACATTTACACTTACCAAGGGCAGAGAACAGAAGAGCACAGTCTTGGAGAAACGCACAAAGGATGTAGCCGAGGCAAACGGAGCGTGCACAAAACGCAAGGAGAATGTCAGCTCAGCTCTGCAAGGCTGACAAAAGCAGAAGTTATACACAACAATAATATTGCCCTTCCTCAAAAGCGGGGATCAAAGAGCAGTCACCTAAAAAGGACAGTGCATGTTGAAGACACTCCAAAGAACCATAGAAGGACTTGTGAGAAGGGGTGCAATTATGGCAAATAAATTCCAGGTGGGGTTAACTAATGAATACATCATCAGTGTGAGTGATAAAAGCTCCGATTGCCTGGTGGCCAGTGCACTCGAGTAGATGAAGGATTGCCCAAGTGACCACCATGGTGTAATAAAGAATACCTGCTCTCAAATCCTCAAAACTGTGTTCAAAAGTTGCTATCCAGCAGATTTCAGTATCAGTGGTGTCCCTGACTCCATTATGCCCCTTGCACACTTTCACGAGGGCCCCTTGGTTCCACGAGGCCCTGCTGGATAACAGTGGACCCTTGGTTCCATTTGGGTCTGTACTGTCAAAATGGCCTCCTTAGTTCTGCACTGCCACAATGCTCTCTCCTTGGTGCCACGAGGCCTTGGTGTGTCACAACAGCCTCTCGGTTCCATGAACTGCCATAGTGTCAGCACGGTCTCTTGCATCTGCAGTATCACGATGGACAATTGGTTACAAGCAGCCCCGCTGTGTCACAACGACTACTTGGTTCATGAGGCCCCACAGTGTCACCATGGCCCCTTGGTTCCCCGAGGCCTCGCTGTAGAACAATGGCCTCTCAGTTCCAGGAGGTTTTGTACTGTCAACAGTGCTCTCCTTGGTTCTACAGTGGCTGCTTGCTTCCATAATTCTTCCTCAGTGTCACAGTGGTCTCCTTGGTTCCATGAGGCTCTGCAATGTCCCAATATCCCATCGTTTCCATGAGCTTCTGTCCCATCAACCATGTCCTTTGCTCCAGTGAGGCCCCGCAACGGCACACCGGACCCTTGGCTCCATGAGGTTCCATAGTGTAACATGGGTGCCTTGATTCCAAGAGGTTCTGCTGGGTCACACTGGACCCTTGGTTCCATGAGGTTCCGTGGTATCGCCATGGTTTCCCTGGATCCGCAGTAGCGCTACGGACCATAGGTTTCATGCAGCTTTGCTGTGCTACAGTGGCTCCTTGGTTCCATCAAGTGCCACTGTGTAACAAGGGAATCTTGGTCCCATGAGGTTCTGGACTGTCACAATGGTGTCCTTGGTTCTGGACTCTAACAACGGACCCTTGGTTCCACGAGGTTCCATTACGTCACAATGCTCTCCTTGGTTCCACAAGGCCTTGCTTTGTCACAATGGACCCTTGGTTCCATGAGCTTCCGTAGTGTAACCATGGTCTCCTGGGATCTGCATTGTCACAATGGACAATTGGTTGCATGGGAGCCTGCTGTGTCACAAGAGAGCCTTAGCTCCATGAGGTTCTGGACTGTCACAGTGGTCTCCCTGCTTCAACGAGGCCCTGGAGTGTCTCGAGGGCTGCTTGGTTCTGTGAGCTTCCACAACGTCCCAATGGTCTCCTTGTTTCTGCAGTGTCATAGTGGACTCTTGGTTCCATGAGGTTCCTAAATGTCACAGGTCTCCTTGGTTCCATGTGGCCCTGCTGTGTCACCCCAGCCCCTTGGTTCCAGGAGTTTCTGGGCTGTCAACAGTGGTTCCTTTGTTCCAATCAGGCACCGCTGTGTCACACTGCACCCTGGCTTCCATGAAGTTCTTCAGTGTCACAGTGGCCCCTTGGATCCATGCGGTCCCATAGTGTCACCATGGTCTCCTTGGACCTGCATTGTCATCAGGGACCATTGGTTCCATGTGGCCTGGCTGTGTCACAGTGATGTGGATTCCGTAATTGCCTTCAGTGTCACAATGGAGCCTTGTTTCTGTGAGGCTCTGAACTGTCACAACTGTCTCCTTGGTTCCATCAGCCCCCGCTGTGTCACAAGGGTCCCCTTGGTTCCATGAGCACACCAAAGCTTTGCATAAACATTGAGCAGCACCTGCTTAACACACCTGGGAACATCTGTCTGCATTCAAAAGACAGGTCACAGCTGAGAAAGGCACCAGCAGCTTCCATCTGCAACAGAGATGCAGGGAAAGGACAAGGACAGAGAATTCAGCTGCAAGACTCCGAGAATTCTGCATCCAGACATCATTTCTGGTCCCACTGTCCCTAGTAGAAAGGTGTCATCATTCCAGGTCCAGGCAGCCTGTACTCAGCATGTGCTTCTACAGTGGGGGTTTGTCGTTTAGGAAAACCTGCTCAGGCTTTTCCCTTCTTTCCTCACAAACAGGAATACTTGTCCTGGGCCTGGATGCAGGCAGAGCCCTGAGGAGAGCACGTGGGACATGGTGCAGTGGGCAGGGACAGCCAGCTGCAGAGTTCAGGGGGAAGGGCTTCTGGTGCAGGGCCAGGCATGTCAGTCCCAGCTGGGCCATGTCAGACATGTCCCCAGGCTGGGCTTGGGGAGCAGCTTGTCCAAACAGGGTCAGCCTGGCAAGGGGCTCATTCTTCAGTGGGCCCACACCTCCTAAGGAGACATTCAGCATCAAGATCACCTGGGGAATGCCTAAGTTGCTTCTTCTTTGAACTGAAATAGAAAAATTACTCCCTTTTATAAAACTGAAAATCATGAGCTGTACCTTGAAATCTTCCTCCTTAAGAGAACTCCAAAGTGACTCCAAGCAGCTGCACAAGGCCTGGAGACTGGAAGACATTGGAAAGAAGACAAAGAGCTCCTGAGGGTTTTCTGTATTTTAATGATCCCCAACGGTGGATTTGGGGCTGAGTCCAGGAGCCCCAGGCACTGAGAGAAGGTTGAAGAAGCTGCTCAAGGAGTCAGAGCAAAACTCCAAGTCCCTTGGAGCATCACTGGCCCCACTGAGGGCAGGGACTGCCAAAGGCTCCCCAGGGAGTGGTGAGAGCAGATCCTTGAGGCCAGGATTGCAGGAGCCCGAGGCTGTGAGCAGGGAACTGCAATGCTGAGCAAGGCCTGGGCTGGTTGGAGGAAGCAGAAAGGCCAAGGCCTGAGCCCAGGCCTGGGCCAGCAGGGCCTGTCCCTCACAGGTGGCTCGGGGCTGTTCCTGGAGCACTGGGATGGGAGAGGCAGCAAGGACAAATGTCATCAAGCTGTGTGACACTCCAGATGCTCATGGAACCAAGGGCCAGTGTGACACAGCGGGGCCTCATGGAAACAAGAGGCCGTGCTGAGCCTGCGCGCCTCTAACACCCCAGAACACTGAAATGCTGAGGGTGAGCAAAGGCTCCTTTACTCGAGTTTGGTGCAGAGTAGAAACCCCAGCCAGATATTCTCAAGAGGTCAAAACGACACAAAAGTGTACTGGAAAAATACAGAAAACCGAGCTCCTTTGGCAAATGATTTCATACAACATCCAATTCAACGTGCATCACTTAGCGTAGCAGGAACATCATTAACTCGGCCCATGTAAGATGGAAACCTTTAGGCATAAAAATGTTAAACTACCCAAAAACATTCCAGTAAAAGAGGATAAGAAGGTTAAAAGAGAAAAAAGAGACAGAAAGACAGAAGATCTCCAGATAGATATGCAGAGAGCTACCAGCTGCTAGGCTTCCAGTGTGGCTGAGACACAGACCCAGGAGATTTCAGGATTCAGACCAGGGCTTGACGTCATGCCCGATTTTTTAAATCCCTAGCGTTTTCTAAGCTCTCCTCTTTTCAGGGACATCTGCTTTCTTACCACGCACTGCTGTGTTTCATTGCCTTTGTGTGGGATTGATTGACGGCTCAGCCAATCAGAGCTGGGTGGGCGCTGCCCCTGCTGTGTGCTTGATTGACGGCTCAGCCAATCAGAGCTGGCTGGGCGGTGACCCTGCTGTGTGATTGATTGACGGCTCAACCAATCAGAGCTGGCTGGGCGCTGCCCCTGCTGTGTGATTGATTGACGGCTCAGCCAATCAGAGCTGGCTGGGCGCTGCCCCTGCTGTGTGATTGATTGACGGCTCAGGCAGTCACAGCTGGGTTTGCTCTGCCCCTGCTGTGTGATTGGCAGATCTGCCAGGCCATGGCTGGGGGCGGGGTTCTGTCCCACCTCATTCCAAGGTCTGTCCCAGCCCCGGCCCCACTCGGGCATTCCGAGCATCCCGACGGGTCTGGGGACATTGATGTCATCCAGCCTCTGACAGCGACCATGGGGACACTGCGGAACCTCATGGAACCAGAGACCATTTTGACACTCTGGTGCCTCATGCAATCAGGGGCACCTTTGTGAGACTCAGGACCCCAATGGAACCAAGGGTCAGTGATGAAGCTGTGCGGCCCAGAGAACCAAGGAGCCTTTGTTACACAGCAGGGCCACATGGAGCCCAGGGGCCGTGGTGATTCTGCAGGACCTTAGGGAAGCAAGGGGCCATTGTTTACACTACAGAAGCAGGGAGAATATTGTGACAAGGAGAATATCGGGACACTACAGGGACTCCTGGAATCAAGGAGAACATTGTGACACTGTGAGGCCCCATGGAACCAAGGCAACATGGAACAGGTCTGGCTGGCTGGGCCTCCCCGGGGGCCACCTGGCAAGACTGGCTGATCCTGGAATGTTGAGGACTGCCTCTCATCAGCTCCTGGAGCACTAAGGCTCTGTGCTTTCCTTCCTATGGAAAAGTACCAGCCCCTTTTGCAGGTTCCCACGGCTGAAACTGATATTCCCCCTGAAAAAGCACTACATACAAGGCTTGCTCCCAGCCAAAATCTGCTAGGAGTAACAGCTCTGGGTGGCCACCGTTTCCTGAGGGCTGCCTCTCATCTACCACTCTAAGGGTCGGTGTGAAGTTTCCCTCATTTTTGCCTCATGACCCTCTCAAGAAGACCTCAAGGACCCCCGCCCAGGTTGACTCTGGACAATGGTTTTCTGGCCTGCTTGAGGTGGGTGCTTGCCAAGGGACTCTTTGCAGGTGTGTTGTGCTCACTGGACTGTGCTGTCATGGTACCAGCTGAAGCCTGCATGTACTGCACGACCGCACCTGTCTCTTGGAGCACCACACAATGCTCCATAAATCTCCCCACCTCTTGGCCACAAGCCACTCGCTTTGGAAAAGGACTACAAAAGAGCGATCCTCTGGAGAAGACCCTGAGTACTCCCCACGGATGACCACCCTTCCATTGGCTGGCCCACCATGACCTTGGTCTCGTCTGTTGGTAGCTACTTCCCCCTTCCCCTCCTTTTCTCTCTCTATACTCCGTTTCCTATATCTCTCCCCTCTAGCGCAACTGAATTGTTTGGCATTCAATAAAAATGCATTGCTGTTGTTGAATAAACTGATTTGTCCCCCGCTATTTACCTGTTTGCACCTCTGAGATCGAACAATCCTCGGCCTGTGTTGGCAGATGGTGACACACCCCCACCCCCCCCCCCCATCCCCCATGCCCCTGCTTCTCCCAGTTGATTGCTGATCGTGGTGTGACATGGAATGGAACATCCCTTGGGCCAGTCCAGCCCAGCTGTCCCATCCCTGTTCCCTCAGGAACACTTGCCCATCCCAAGTCCATGGGTTGGAGGGGCTTGCAGACACGCCTCGTGGGGCGAGCACTGTGACAAGGACAGGAGAACAGAACAACATTTACACTTACCAAGGGCAGAGAACAGAAGAGCACAGTCTTGGAGAAACGCACAAAGGATGTAGCCGAGGCAAACGGAGCGTGCACAAAACGCAAGGAGAATGTCAGCTCAGCTCTGCAAGGCTGACAAAAGCAGAAGTTATACACAACAATAATATTGCCCTTCCTCAAAAGCGGGGATCAAAGAGCAGTCACCTAAAAAGGACAGTGCATGTTGAAGACACTCCAAAGAACCATAGAAGGACTTGTGAGAAGGGGTGCAATTATGGCAAATAAATTCCAGGTGGGGTTAACTAATGAATACATCATCAGTGTGAGTGATAAAAGCTCCGATTGCCTGGTGGCCAGTGCACTCGAGTAGATGAAGGATTGCCCAAGTGACCACCATGGTGTAATAAAGAATACCTGCTCTCAAATCCTCAAAACTGTGTTCAAAAGTTGCTATCCAGCAGATTTCAGTATCAGTGGTGTCCCTGACTCCATTATGCCCCTTGCACACTTTCACGAGGGCCCCTTGGTTCCACGAGGCCCTGCTGGATAACAGTGGACCCTTGGTTCCATTTGGGTCTGTACTGTCAAAATGGCCTCCTTAGTTCTGCACTGCCACAATGCTCTCTCCTTGGTGCCACGAGGCCTTGGTGTGTCACAACAGCCTCTCGGTTCCATGAACTGCCATAGTGTCAGCACGGTCTCTTGCATCTGCAGTATCACGATGGACAATTGGTTACAAGCAGCCCCGCTGTGTCACAACGACTACTTGGTTCATGAGGCCCCACAGTGTCACCATGGCCCCTTGGTTCCCCGAGGCCTCGCTGTAGAACAATGGCCTCTCAGTTCCAGGAGGTTTTGTACTGTCAACAGTGCTCTCCTTGGTTCTACAGTGGCTGCTTGCTTCCATAATTCTTCCTCAGTGTCACAGTGGTCTCCTTGGTTCCATGAGGCTCTGCAATGTCCCAATATCCCATCGTTTCCATGAGCTTCTGTCCCATCAACCATGTCCTTTGCTCCAGTGAGGCCCCGCAACGGCACACCGGACCCTTGGCTCCATGAGGTTCCATAGTGTAACATGGGTGCCTTGATTCCAAGAGGTTCTGCTGGGTCACACTGGACCCTTGGTTCCATGAGGTTCCGTGGTATCGCCATGGTTTCCCTGGATCCGCAGTAGCGCTACGGACCATAGGTTTCATGCAGCTTTGCTGTGCTACAGTGGCTCCTTGGTTCCATCAAGTGCCACTGTGTAACAAGGGAATCTTGGTCCCATGAGGTTCTGGACTGTCACAATGGTGTCCTTGGTTCTGGACTCTAACAACGGACCCTTGGTTCCACGAGGTTCCATTACGTCACAATGCTCTCCTTGGTTCCACAAGGCCTTGCTTTGTCACAATGGACCCTTGGTTCCATGAGCTTCCGTAGTGTAACCATGGTCTCCTGGGATCTGCATTGTCACAATGGACAATTGGTTGCATGGGAGCCTGCTGTGTCACAAGAGAGCCTTAGCTCCATGAGGTTCTGGACTGTCACAGTGGTCTCCCTGCTTCAACGAGGCCCTGGAGTGTCTCGAGGGCTGCTTGGTTCTGTGAGCTTCCACAACGTCCCAATGGTCTCCTTGTTTCTGCAGTGTCATAGTGGACTCTTGGTTCCATTAGGTTCCTAAATGTCACAGGTCTCCTTGGTTCCATGTGGCCCTGCTGTGTCACCACAGCCCCTTGGTTCCAGGAGTTTCTGGGCTGTCAACAGTGGTTCCTTTGTTCCAATCAGGCACCGCTGTGTCACACTGCACCCTGGCTTCCATGAAGTTCTTCAGTGTCACAGTGGCCCCTTGGATCCATGCGGTCCCATAGTGTCACCATGGTCTCCTTGGACCTGCATTGTCATCAGGGACCATTGGTTCCATGTGGCCTGGCTGTGTCACAGTGATGTGGATTCCGTAATTGCCTTCAGTGTCACAATGGAGCCTTGTTTCTGTGAGGCTCTGAACTGTCACAACTGTCTCCTTGGTTCCATCAGCCCCCGCTGTGTCACAAGGGTCCCCTTGGTTCCATGAGCACACCAAAGCTTTGCATAAACATTGAGCAGCACCTGCTTAACACACCTGGGAACATCTGTCTGCATTCAAAAGACAGGTCACAGCTGAGAAAGGCACCAGCAGCTTCCATCTGCAACAGAGATGCAGGGAAAGGACAAGGACAGAGAATTCAGCTGCAAGACTCCGAGAATTCTGCATCCAGACATCATTTCTGGTCCCACTGTCCCTAGTAGAAAGGTGTCATCATTCCAGGTTCCAGGCAGCCTGTACTCAGCATGTGCTTCTACAGTGGGGGTTTGTCGTTTAGGAAAACCTGCTCAGGCTTTTCCCTTCTTTCCTCACAAACAGGAATACTTGTCCTGGGCCTGGATGCAGGCAGAGCCCTGAGGAGAGCACGTGGGACATGGTGCAGTGGGCAGGGACAGCCAGCTGCAGAGTTCAGGGGGAAGGGCTTCTGGTGCAGGGCCAGGCATGTCAGTCCCAGCTGGGCCATGTCAGACATGTCCCCAGGCTGGGCTTGGGGAGCAGCTTGTCCAAACAGGGTCAGCCTGGCAAGGGGCTCATTCTTCAGTGGGCCCACACCTCCTAAGGAGACATTCAGCATCAAGATCACCTGGGGAATGCCTAAGTTGCTTCTTCTTTGAACTGAAATAGAAAAATTACTCCCTTTTATAAAACTGAAAATCATGAGCTGTACCTTGAAATCTTCCTCCTTAAGAGAACTCCAAAGTGACTCCAAGCAGCTGCACAAGGCCTGGAGACTGGAAGACATTGGAAAGAAGACAAAGAGCTCCTGAGGGTTTTCTGTATTTTAATGATCCCCAACGGTGGATTTGGGGCTGAGTCCAGGAGCCCCAGGCACTGAGAGAAGGTTGAAGAAGCTGCTCAAGGAGTCAGAAGCAAAACTCCAAGTCCCTTGGAGCATCACTGGCCCCACTGAGGGCAGGGACTGCCAAAGGCTCCCCAGGGAGTGGTGAGAGCAGATCCTTGAGGCCAGGATTGCAGGAGCCCGAGGCTGTGAGCAGGGAACTGCAATGCTGAGCAAGGCCTGGGCTGGTTGGAGGAAGCAGAAAGGCCAAGGCCTGAGCCCAGGCCTGGGCCAGCAGGGCCTGTCCCTCACAGGTGGCTCGGGGCTGTTCCTGGAGCACTGGGATGGGAGAGGCAGCAAGGACAAATGTCATCAAGCTGTGTGACACTCCAGATGCTCATGGAACCAAGGGCCAGTGTGACACAGCGGGGCCTCATGGAAACAAGAGGCCGTGCTGAGCCTGCGCGCCTGTAACACCCCAGAACACTGAAATGCTGAGGGTGAGCAAAGGCTCCTTTACTCGAGTTTGGTGCAGAGTAGAAACCCCAGCCAGATATTCTCAAGAGGTCAAAACGACACAAAAGTGTACTGGAAAAATACAGAAAACCGAGCTCCTTTGGCAAATGATTTCATACAACATCCAATTCAACGTGCATCACTTAGCGTAGCAGGAACATCATTAACTCGGCCCATGTAAGATGGAAACCTTTAGGCATAAAAATGTTAAACTACCCAAAAACATTCCAGTAAAAGAGGATAAGAAGGTTAAAAGAGAAAAAAGAGACAGAAAGACAGAAGATCTCCAGATAGATATGCAGAGAGCTACCAGCTGCTAGGCTTCCAGTGTGGCTGAGACACAGACCCAGGAGATTTCAGGATTCAGACCAGGGCTTGACGTCATGCCCGATTTTTTAAATCCCTAGCGTTTTCTAAGCTCTCCTCTTTTCAGGGACATCTGCTTTCTTACCACGCACTGCTGTGTTTCATTGCCTTTGTGTGGGATTGATTGACGGCTCAGCCAATCAGAGCTGGGTGGGCGCTGCCCCTGCTGTGTGCTTGATTGACGGCTCAGCCAATCAGAGCTGGCTGGGCGGTGACCCTGCTGTGTGATTGATTGACGGCTCAACCAATCAGAGCTGGCTGGGCGCTGCCCCTGCTGTGTGATTGATTGACGGCTCAGCCAATCAGAGCTGGCTGGGCGCTGCCCCTGCTGTGTGATTGATTGACGGCTCAGGCAGTCACAGCTGGGTTTGCTCTGCCCCTGCTGTGTGATTGGCAGATCTGCCAGGCCATGGCTGGGGGCGGGGTTCTGTCCCACCTCATTCCAAGGTCTGTCCCAGCCCCGGCCCCACTCGGGCATTCCGAGCATCCCGACGGGTCTGGGGACATTGATGTCATCCAGCCTCTGACAGCGACCATGGGGACACTGCGGAACCTCATGGAACCAGAGACCATTTTGACACTCTGGTGCCTCATGCAATCAGGGGCACCTTTGTGAGACTCAGGACCCCAATGGAACCAAGGGTCAGTGATGAAGCTGTGCGGCCCAGAGAACCAAGGAGCCTTTGTTACACAGCAGGGCCACATGGAGCCCAGGGGCCGTGGTGACTCTGCAGGACCTTAGGGAAGCAAGGGGCCATTGTTTACACTACAGAAGCAGGGAGAATATTGTGACAAGGAGAATATCGGGACACTACAGAGACTCCTGGAATCAAGGAGAACATTGTGACACTGTGAGGCCCCATGGAACCAAGGCAACATGGAACAGGTCTGGCTGGCTGGGCCTCCCCGGGGGCCACCTGGCAAGACTGGCTGATCCTGGAATGTTGAGGACTGCCTCTCATCAGCTCCTGGAGCACTAAGGCTCTGTGCTTTCCTTCCTATGGAAAAGTACCAGCCCCTTTTGCAGGTTCCCACGGCTGAAACTGATATTCCCCCTGAAAAAGCACTACATACAAGGCTTGCTCCCAGCCAAAATCTGCTAGGAGTAACAGCTCTGGGTGGCCACCGTTTCCTGAGGGCTGCCTCTCATCTACCACTCTAAGGGTCGGTGTGAAGTTTCCCTCATTTTTGCCTCATGACCCTCTCAAGAAGACCTCAAGGACCCCCGCCCAGGTTGACTCTGGACAATGGTTTTCTGGCCTGCTTGAGGTGGGTGCTTGCCAAGGGACTCTTTGCAGGTGTGTTGTGCTCACTGGACTGTGCTGTCATGGTACCAGCTGAAGCCTGCATGTACTGCACGACCGCACCTGTCTCTTGGAGCACCACACAATGCTCCATAAATCTCCCCGCCTCTTGGCCACAAGCCACTCGCTTTGGAAAAGGACTACAAAAGAGCGATCCTCTGGAGAAGACCCTGAGTACTCCCCACGGATGACCACCCTTCCATTGGCTGGCCCACCATGACCTTGGTCTCGTCTGTTGGTAGCTACTTCCCCCTTCCCCTCCTTTTCTCTCTCTATACTCCGTTTCCTATATCTCTCCCCTCTAGCGCAACTGAATTGTTTGGCATTCAATAAAAATGCATTGCTGTTGTTGAATAAACTGATTTGTCCCCCGCTATTTACCTGTTTGCACCTCTGAGATCGAACAATCCTCGGCCTGTGTTGGCAGATGGTGACACACCCCCACCCCCCCCCCCCCCCCATCCCCCATGCCCCTGCTTCTCCCAGTTGATTGCTGATCGTGGTGTGACATGGAATGGAACATCCCTTGGGCCAGTCCAGCCCAGCTGTCCCATCCCTGTTCCCTCAGGAACACTTGCCCATCCCAAGTCCATGGGTTGGAGGGGCTTGCAGACACGCCTCGTGGGGCGAGCACTGTGACAAGGACAGGAGAACAGAACAACATTTACACTTACCAAGGGCAGAGAACAGAAGAGCACAGTCTTGGAGAAACGCACAAAGGATGTAGCCGAGGCAAACGGAGCGTGCACAAAACGCAAGGAGAATGTCAGCTCAGCTCTGCAAGGCTGACAAAAGCAGAAGTTATACACAACAATAATATTGCCCTTCCTCAAAAGCGGGGATCAAAGAGCAGTCACCTAAAAAGGACAGTGCATGTTGAAGACACTCCAAAGAACCATAGAAGGACTTGTGAGAAGGGGTGCAATTATGGCAAATAAATTCCAGGTGGGGTTAACTAATGAATACATCATCAGTGTGAGTGATAAAAGCTCCGATTGCCTGGTGGCCAGTGCACTCGAGTAGATGAAGGATTGCCCAAGTGACCACCATGGTGTAATAAAGAATACCTGCTCTCAAATCCTCAAAACTGTGTTCAAAAGTTGCTATCCAGCAGATTTCAGTATCAGTGGTGTCCCTGACTCCATTATGCCCCTTGCACACTTTCACGAGGGCCCCTTGGTTCCACGAGGCCCTGCTGGATAACAGTGGACCCTTGGTTCCATTTGGGTCTGTACTGTCAAAATGGCCTCCTTAGTTCTGCACTGCCACAATGCTCTCTCCTTGGTGCCACGAGGCCTTGGTGTGTCACAACAGCCTCTCGGTTCCATGAACTGCCATAGTGTCAGCACGGTCTCTTGCATCTGCAGTATCACGATGGACAGTTGGTTACAAGCAGCCCCGCTGTGTCACAACGACTACTTGGTTCATGAGGCCCCACAGTGTCACCATGGCCCCTTGGTTCCCCGAGGCCTCGCTGTAGAACAATGGCCTCTCAGTTCCAGGAGGTTTTGTACTGTCAACAGTGCTCTCCTTGGTTCTACAGTGGCTGCTTGTTTCCATAATTCTTCCTCAGTGTCACAGTGGTCTCCTTGGTTCCATGAGGCTCTGCAATGTCCCAATATCCCATCGTTTCCATGAGCTTCTGTCCCATCAACCATGTCCTTTGCTCCAGTGAGGCCCCGCAACGGCACACCGGACCCTTGGCTCCATGAGGTTCCATAGTGTAACATGGGTGCCTTGATTCCAAGAGGTTCTGCTGGGTCACACTGGACCCTTGGTTCCATGAGGTTCCGTGGTATCGCCATGGTTTCCCTGGATCCGCAGTAGCGCTACGGACCATAGGTTTCATGCAGCTTTGCTGTGCTACAGTGGCTCCTTGGTTCCATCAAGTGCCACTGTGTAACAAGGGAATCTTGGTCCCATGAGGTTCTGGACTGTCACAATGGTGTCCTTGGTTCTGGACTCTAACAACGGACCCTTGGTTCCACGAGGTTCCATTACGTCACAATGCTCTCCTTGGTTCCACAAGGCCTTGCTTTGTCACAATGGACCCTTGGTTCCATGAGCTTCCGTAGTGTAACCATGGTCTCCTGGGATCTGCATTGTCACAATGGACAATTGGTTGCATGGGAGCCTGCTGTGTCACAAGAGAGCCTTAGCTCCATGAGGTTCTGGACTGTCACAGTGGTCTCCCTGCTTCAACGAGGCCCTGGAGTGTCTCGAGGGCTGCTTGGTTCTGTGAGCTTCCACAACGTCCCAATGGTCTCCTTGTTTCTGCAGTGTCATAGTGGACTCTTGGTTCCATGAGGTTCCTAAATGTCACAGGTCTCCTTGGTTCCATGTGGCCCTGCTGTGTCACCCCAGCCCCTTGGTTCCAGGAGTTTCTGGGCTGTCAACAGTGGTTCCTTTGTTCCAATCAGGCACCGCTGTGTCACACTGCACCCTGGCTTCCATGAAGTTCTTCAGTGTCACAGTGGCCCCTTGGATCCATGCGGTCCCATAGTGTCACCATGGTCTCCTTGGACCTGCATTGTCATCAGGGACCATTGGTTCCATGTGGCCTGGCTGTGTCACAGTGATGTGGATTCCGTAATTGCCTTCAGTGTCACAATGGAGCCTTGTTTCTGTGAGGCTCTGAACTGTCACAACTGTCTCCTTGGTTCCATCAGCCCCCGCTGTGTCACAAGGGTCCCCTTGGTTCCATGAGCACACCAAAGCTTTGCATAAACATTGAGCAGCACCTGCTTAACACACCTGGGAACATCTGTCTGCATTCAAAAGACAGGTCACAGCTGAGAAAGGCACCAGCAGCTTCCATCTGCAACAGAGATGCAGGGAAAGGACAAGGACAGAGAATTCAGCTGCAAGACTCCGAGAATTCTGCATCCAGACATCATTTCTGGTCCCACTGTCCCTAGTAGAAAGGTGTCATCATTCCAGGTTCCAGGCAGCCTGTACTCAGCATGTGCTTCTACAGTGGGGGTTTGTCGTTTAGGAAAACCTGCTCAGGCTTTTCCCTTCTTTCCTCACAAACAGGAATACTTGTCCTGGGCCTGGATGCAGGCAGAGCCCTGAGGAGAGCACGTGGGACATGGTGCAGTGGGCAGGGACAGCCAGCTGCAGAGTTCAGGGGGAAGGGCTTCTGGTGCAGGGCCAGGCATGTCAGTCCCAGCTGGGCCATGTCAGACATGTCCCCAGGCTGGGCTTGGGGAGCAGCTTGTCCAAACAGGGTCAGCCTGGCAAGGGGCTCATTCTTCAGTGGGCCCACACCTCCTAAGGAGACATTCAGCATCAAGATCACCTGGGGAATGCCTAAGTTGCTTCTTCTTTGAACTGAAATAGAAAAATTACTCCCTTTTATAAAACTGAAAATCATGAGCTGTACCTTGAAATCTTCCTCCTTAAGAGAACTCCAAAGTGACTCCAAGCAGCTGCACAAGGCCTGGAGACTGGAAGACATTGGAAAGAAGACAAAGAGCTCCTGAGGGTTTTCTGTATTTTAATGATCCCCAACGGTGGATTTGGGGCTGAGTCCAGGAGCCCCAGGCACTGAGAGAAGGTTGAAGAAGCTGCTCAAGGAGTCAGAGCAAAACTCCAAGTCCCTTGGAGCATCACTGGCCCCACTGAGGGCAGGGACTGCCAAAGGCTCCCCAGGGAGTGGTGAGAGCAGATCCTTGAGGCCAGGATTGCAGGAGCCCGAGGCTGTGAGCAGGGAACTGCAATGCTGAGCAAGGCCTGGGCTGGTTGGAGGAAGCAGAAAGGCCAAGGCCTGAGCCCAGGCCTGGGCCAGCAGGGCCTGTCCCTCACAGGTGGCTCGGGGCTGTTCCTGGAGCACTGGGATGGGAGAGGCAGCAAGGACAAATGTCATCAAGCTGTGTGACACTCCAGATGCTCATGGAACCAAGGGCCAGTGTGACACAGCGGGGCCTCATGGAAACAAGAGGCCGTGCTGAGCCTGCGCGCCTGTAACACCCCAGAACACTGAAATGCTGAGGGTGAGCAAAGGCTCCTTTACTCGAGTTTGGTGCAGAGTAGAAACCCCAGCCAGATATTCTCAAGAGGTCAAAACGACACAAAAGTGTACTGGAAAAATACAGAAAACCGAGCTCCTTTGGCAAATGATTTCATACAACATCCAATTCAACGTGCATCACTTAGCGTAGCAGGAACATCATTAACTCGGCCCATGTAAGATGGAAACCTTTAGGCATAAAAATGTTAAACTACCCAAAAACATTCCAGTAAAAGAGGATAAGAAGGTTAAAAGAGAAAAAAGAGACAGAAAGACAGAAGATCTCCAGATAGATATGCAGAGAGCTACCAGCTGCTAGGCTTCCAGTGTGGCTGAGACACAGACCCAGGAGATTTCAGGATTCAGACCAGGGCTTGACGTCATGCCCGATTTTTTAAATCCCTAGCGTTTTCTAAGCTCTCCTCTTTTCAGGGACATCTGCTTTCTTACCACGCACTGCTGTGTTTCATTGCCTTTGTGTGGGATTGATTGACGGCTCAGCCAATCAGAGCTGGGTGGGCGCTGCCCCTGCTGTGTGCTTGATTGACGGCTCAGCCAATCAGAGCTGGCTGGGCGGTGACCCTGCTGTGTGATTGATTGACGGCTCAACCAATCAGAGCTGGCTGGGCGCTGCCCCTGCTGTGTGATTGATTGACGGCTCAGCCAATCAGAGCTGGCTGGGCGCTGCCCCTGCTGTGTGATTGATTGACGGCTCAGGCAGTCACAGCTGGGTTTGCTCTGCCCCTGCTGTGTGATTGGCAGATCTGCCAGGCCATGGCTGGGGGCGGGGTTCTGTCCCACCTCATTCCAAGGTCTGTCCCAGCCCCGGCCCCACTCGGCCATTCCGAGCATCCCGACGGGTCTGGGGACATTGATGTCATCCAGCCTCTGACAGCGACCATGGGGACACTGCGGAACCTCATGGAACCAGAGACCATTTTGACACTCTGGTGCCTCATGCAATCAGGGGCACCTTTGTGAGACTCAGGACCCCAATGGAACCAAGGGTCAGTGATGAAGCTGTGCGGCCCAGAGAACCAAGGAGCCTTTGTTACACAGCAGGGCCACATGGAGCCCAGGGGCCGTGGTGACTCTGCAGGACCTTAGGGAAGCAAGGGGCCATTGTTTACACTACAGAAGCAGGGAGAATATTGTGACAAGGAGAATATCGGGACACTACAGGGACTCCTGGAATCAAGGAGAACATTGTGACACTGTGAGGCCCCATGGAACCAAGGCAACATGGAACAGGTCTGGCTGGCTGGGCCTCCCCGGGGGCCACCTGGCAAGACTGGCTGATCCTGGAATGTTGAGGACTGCCTCTCATCAGCTCCTGGAGCACTAAGGCTCTGTGCTTTCCTTCCTATGGAAAAGTACCAGCCCCTTTTGCAGGTTCCCACGGCTGAAACTGATATTCCCCCTGAAAAAGCACTACATACAAGGCTTGCTCCCAGCCAAAATCTGCTAGGAGTAACAGCTCTGGGTGGCCACCGTTTCCTGAGGGCTGCCTCTCATCTACCACTCTAAGGGTCGGTGTGAAGTTTCCCTCATTTTTGCCTCATGACCCTCTCAAGAAGACCTCAAGGACCCCCGCCCAGGTTGACTCTGGACAATGGTTTTCTGGCCTGCTTGAGGTGGGTGCTTGCCAAGGGACTCTTTGCAGGTGTGTTGTGCTCACTGGACTGTGCTGTCATGGTACCAGCTGAAGCCTGCATGTACTGCACGACCGCACCTGTCTCTTGGAGCACCACACAATGCTCCATAAATCTCCCCACCTCTTGGCCACAAGCCACTCGCTTTGGAAAAGGACTACAAAAGAGCGATCCTCTGGAGAAGACCCTGAGTACTCCCCACGGATGACCACCCTTCCATTGGCTGGCCCACCATGACCTTGGTCTCGTCTGTTGGTAGCTACTTCCCCCTTCCCCTCCTTTTCTCTCTCTATACTCCGTTTCCTATATCTCTCCCCTCTAGCGCAACTGAATTGTTTGGCATTCAATAAAAATGCATTGCTGTTGTTGAATAAACTGATTTGTCCCCCGCTATTTACCTGTTTGCACCTCTGAGATCGAACAATCCTCGGCCTGTGTTGGCAGATGGTGACACACCCCCACCCCCCCCCCCCATCCCCCATGCCCCTGCTTCTCCCAGTTGATTGCTGATCGTGGTGTGACATGGAATGGAACATCCCTTGGGCCAGTCCAGCCCAGCTGTCCCATCCCTGTTCCCTCAGGAACACTTGCCCATCCCAAGTCCATGGGTTGGAGGGGCTTGCAGACACGCCTCGTGGGGCGAGCACTGTGACAAGGACAGGAGAACAGAACAACATTTACACTTACCAAGGGCAGAGAACAGAAGAGCACAGTCTTGGAGAAACGCACAAAGGATGTAGCCCAGGCAAACGGAGCGTGCACAAAACGCAAGGAGAATGTCAGCTCAGCTCTGCAAGGCTGACAAAAGCAGAAGTTATACACAACAATAATATTGCCCTTCCTCAAAAGCGGGGATCAAAGAGCAGTCACCTAAAAAGGACAGTGCATGTTGAAGACACTCCAAAGAACCATAGAAGGACTTGTGAGAAGGGGTGCAATTATGGCAAATAAATTCCAGGTGGGGTTAACTAATGAATACATCATCAGTGTGAGTGATAAAAGCTCCGATTGCCTGGTGGCCAGTGCACTCGAGTAGATGAAGGATTGCCCAAGTGACCACCATGGTGTAATAAAGAATACCTGCTCTCAAATCCTCAAAACTGTGTTCAAAAGTTGCTATCCAGCAGATTTCAGTATCAGTGGTGTCCCTGACTCCATTATGCCCCTTGCACACTTTCACGAGGGCCCCTTGGTTCCACGAGGCCCTGCTGGATAACAGTGGACCCTTGGTTCCATTTGGGTCTGTACTGTCAAAATGGCCTCCTTAGTTCTGCACTGCCACAATGCTCTCTCCTTGGTGCCACGAGGCCTTGGTGTGTCACAACAGCCTCTCGGTTCCATGAACTGCCATAGTGTCAGCACGGTCTCTTGCATCTGCAGTATCACGATGGACAGTTGGTTACAAGCAGCCCCGCTGTGTCACAACGACTACTTGGTTCATGAGGCCCCACAGTGTCACCATGGCCCCTTGGTTCCCCGAGGCCTCGCTGTAGAACAATGGCCTCTCAGTTCCAGGAGGTTTTGTACTGTCAACAGTGCTCTCCTTGGTTCTACAGTGGCTGCTTGCTTCCATAATTCTTCCTCAGTGTCACAGTGGTCTCCTTGGTTCCATGAGGCTCTGCAATGTCCCAATATCCCATCGTTTCCATGAGCTTCTGTCCCATCAACCATGTCCTTTGCTCCAGTGAGGCCCCGCAACGGCACACCGGACCCTTGGCTCCATGAGGTTCCATAGTGTAACATGGGTGCCTTGATTCCAAGAGGTTCTGCTGGGTCACACTGGACCCTTGGTTCCATGAGGTTCCGTGGTATCGCCATGGTTTCCCTGGATCCGCAGTAGCGCTACGGACCATAGGTTTCATGCAGCTTTGCTGTGCTACAGTGGCTCCTTGGTTCCATCAAGTGCCACTGTGTAACAAGGGAATCTTGGTCCCATGAGGTTCTGGACTGTCACAATGGTGTCCTTGGTTCTGGACTCTAACAACGGACCCTTGGTTCCACGAGGTTCCATTACGTCACAATGCTCTCCTTGGTTCCACAAGGCCTTGCTTTGTCACAATGGACCCTTGGTTCCATGAGCTTCCGTAGTGTAACCATGGTCTCCTGGGATCTGCATTGTCACAATGGACAATTGGTTGCATGGGAGCCTGCTGTGTCACAAGAGAGCCTTAGCTCCATGAGGTTCTGGACTGTCACAGTGGTCTCCCTGCTTCAACGAGGCCCTGGAGTGTCTCGAGGGCTGCTTGGTTCTGTGAGCTTCCACAACGTCCCAATGGTCTCCTTGTTTCTGCAGTGTCATAGTGGACTCTTGGTTCCATGAGGTTCCTAAATGTCACAGGTCTCCTTGGTTCCATGTGGCCCTGCTGTGTCACCCCAGCCCCTTGGTTCCAGGAGTTTCTGGGCTGTCAACAGTGGTTCCTTTGTTCCAATCAGGCACCGCTGTGTCACACTGCACCCTGGCTTCCATGAAGTTCTTCAGTGTCACAGTGGCCCCTTGGATCCATGCGGTCCCATAGTGTCACCATGGTCTCCTTGGACCTGCATTGTCATCAGGGACCATTGGTTCCATGTGGCCTGGCTGTGTCACAGTGATGTGGATTCCGTAATTGCCTTCAGTGTCACAATGGAGCCTTGTTTCTGTGAGGCTCTGAACTGTCACAACTGTCTCCTTGGTTCCATCAGCCCCCGCTGTGTCACAAGGGTCCCCTTGGTTCCATGAGCACACCAAAGCTTTGCATAAACATTGAGCAGCACCTGCTTAACACACCTGGGAACATCTGTCTGCATTCAAAAGACAGGTCACAGCTGAGAAAGGCACCAGCAGCTTCCATCTGCAACAGAGATGCAGGGAAAGGACAAGGACAGAGAATTCAGCTGCAAGACTCCGAGAATTCTGCATCCAGACATCATTTCTGGTCCCACTGTCCCTAGTAGAAAGGTGTCATCATTCCAGGTTCCAGGCAGCCTGTACTCAGCATGTGCTTCTACAGTGGGGGTTTGTCGTTTAGGAAAACCTGCTCAGGCTTTTCCCTTCTTTCCTCACAAACAGGAATACTTGTCCTGGGCCTGGATGCAGGCAGAGCCCTGAGGAGAGCACGTGGGACATGGTGCAGTGGGCAGGGACAGCCAGCTGCAGAGTTCAGGGGGAAGGGCTTCTGGTGCAGGGCCAGGCATGTCAGTCCCAGCTGGGCCATGTCAGACATGTCCCCAGGCTGGGCTTGGGGAGCAGCTTGTCCAAACAGGGTCAGCCTGGCAAGGGGCTCATTCTTCAGTGGGCCCACACCTCCTAAGGAGACATTCAGCATCAAGATCACCTGGGGAATGCCTAAGTTGCTTCTTCTTTGAACTGAAATAGAAAAATTACTCCCTTTTATAAAACTGAAAATCATGAGCTGTACCTTGAAATCTTCCTCCTTAAGAGAACTCCAAAGTGACTCCAAGCAGCTGCACAAGGCCTGGAGACTGGAAGACATTGGAAAGAAGACAAAGAGCTCCTGAGGGTTTTCTGTATTTTAATGATCCCCAACGGTGGATTTGGGGCTGAGTCCAGGAGCCCCAGGCACTGAGAGAAGGTTGAAGAAGCTGCTCAAGGAGTCAGAGCAAAACTCCAAGTCCCTTGGAGCATCACTGGCCCCACTGAGGGCAGGGACTGCCAAAGGCTCCCCAGGGAGTGGTGAGAGCAGATCCTTGAGGCCAGGATTGCAGGAGCCCGAGGCTGTGAGCAGGGAACTGCAATGCTGAGCAAGGCCTGGGCTGGTTGGAGGAAGCAGAAAGGCCAAGGCCTGAGCCCAGGCCTGGGCCAGCAGGGCCTGTCCCTCACAGGTGGCTCGGGGCTGTTCCTGGAGCACTGGGATGGGAGAGGCAGCAAGGACAAATGTCATCAAGCTGTGTGACACTCCAGATGCTCATGGAACCAAGGGCCAGTGTGACACAGCGGGGCCTCATGGAAACAAGAGGCCGTGCTGAGCCTGCGCGCCTGTAACACCCCAGAACACTGAAATGCTGAGGGTGAGCAAAGGCTCCTTTACTCGAGTTTGGTGCAGAGTAGAAACCCCAGCCAGATATTCTCAAGAGGTCAAAACGACACAAAAGTGTACTGGAAAAATACAGAAAACCGAGCTCCTTTGGCAAATGATTTCATACAACATCCAATTCAACGTGCATCACTTAGCGTAGCAGGAACATCATTAACTCGGCCCATGTAAGATGGAAACCTTTAGGCATAAAAATGTTAAACTACCCAAAAACATTCCAGTAAAAGAGGATAAGAAGGTTAAAAGAGAAAAAAGAGACAGAAAGACAGAAGATCTCCAGATAGATATGCAGAGAGCTACCAGCTGCTAGGCTTCCAGTGTGGCTGAGACACAGACCCAGGAGATTTCAGGATTCAGACCAGGGCTTGACGTCATGCCCGATTTTTTAAATCCCTAGCGTTTTCTAAGCTCTCCTCTTTTCAGGGACATCTGCTTTCTTACCACGCACTGCTGTGTTTCATTGCCTTTGTGTGGGATTGATTGACGGCTCAGCCAATCAGAGCTGGGTGGGCGCTGCCCCTGCTGTGTGCTTGATTGACGGCTCAGCCAATCAGAGCTGGCTGGGCGGTGACCCTGCTGTGTGATTGATTGACGGCTCAACCAATCAGAGCTGGCTGGGCGCTGCCCCTGCTGTGTGATTGATTGACGGCTCAGCCAATCAGAGCTGGCTGGGCGCTGCCCCTGCTGTGTGATTGATTGACGGCTCAGGCAGTCACAGCTGGGTTTGCTCTGCCCCTGCTGTGTGATTGGCAGATCTGCCAGGCCATGGCTGGGGGCGGGGTTCTGTCCCACCTCATTCCAAGGTCTGTCCCAGCCCCGGCCCCACTCGGGCATTCCGAGCATCCCGACGGGTCTGGGGACATTGATGTCATCCAGCCTCTGACAGCGACCATGGGGACACTGCGGAACCTCATGGAACCAGAGACCATTTTGACACTCTGGTGCCTCATGCAATCAGGGGCACCTTTGTGAGACTCAGGACCCCAATGGAACCAAGGGTCAGTGATGAAGCTGTGCGGCCCAGAGAACCAAGGAGCCTTTGTTACACAGCAGGGCCACATGGAGCCCAGGGGCCGTGGTGATTCTGCAGGACCTTAGGGAAGCAAGGGGCCATTGTTTACACTACAGAAGCAGGGAGAATATTGTGACAAGGAGAATATCGGGACACTACAGGGACTCCTGGAATCAAGGAGAACATTGTGACACTGTGAGGCCCCATGGAACCAAGGCAACATGGAACAGGTCTGGCTGGCTGGGCCTCCCCGGGGGCCACCTGGCAAGACTGGCTGATCCTGGAATGTTGAGGACTGCCTCTCATCAGCTCCTGGAGCACTAAGGCTCTGTGCTTTCCTTCCTATGGAAAAGTACCAGCCCCTTTTGCAGGTTCCCACGGCTGAAACTGATATTCCCCCTGAAAAAGCACTACATACAAGGCTTGCTCCCAGCCAAAATCTGCTAGGAGTAACAGCTCTGGGTGGCCACCGTTTCCTGAGGGCTGCCTCTCATCTACCACTCTAAGGGTCGGTGTGAAGTTTCCCTCATTTTTGCCTCATGACCCTCTCAAGAAGACCTCAAGGACCCCCGCCCAGGTTGACTCTGGACAATGGTTTTCTGGCCTGCTTGAGGTGGGTGCTTGCCAAGGGACTCTTTGCAGGTGTGTTGTGCTCACTGGACTGTGCTGTCATGGTACCAGCTGAAGCCTGCATGTACTGCACGACCGCACCTGTCTCTTGGAGCACCACACAATGCTCCATAAATCTCCCCACCTCTTGGCCACAAGCCACTCGCTTTGGAAAAGGACTACAAAAGAGCGATCCTCTGGAGAAGACCCTGAGTACTCCCCACGGATGACCACCCTTCCATTGGCTGGCCCACCATGACCTTGGTCTCGTCTGTTGGTAGCTACTTCCCCCTTCCCCTCCTTTTCTCTCTCTATACTCCGTTTCCTATATCTCTCCCCTCTAGCGCAACTGAATTGTTTGGCATTCAATAAAAATGCATTGCTGTTGTTGAATAAACTGATTTGTCCCCCGCTATTTACCTGTTTGCACCTCTGAGATCGAACAATCCTCGGCCTGTGTTGGCAGATGGTGACACACCCCCACCCCCCCCCCCCCCATCCCCCATGCCCCTGCTTCTCCCAGTTGATTGCTGATCGTGGTGTGACATGGAATGGAACATCCCTTGGGCCAGTCCAGCCCAGCTGTCCCATCCCTGTTCCCTCAGGAACACTTGCCCATCCCAAGTCCATGGGTTGGAGGGGCTTGCAGACACGCCTCGTGGGGCGAGCACTGTGACAAGGACAGGAGAACAGAACAACATTTACACTTACCAAGGGCAGAGAACAGAAGAGCACAGTCTTGGAGAAACGCACAAAGGATGTAGCCCAGGCAAACGGAGCGTGCACAAAACGCAAGGAGAATGTCAGCTCAGCTCTGCAAGGCTGACAAAAGCAGAAGTTATACACAACAATAATATTGCCCTTCCTCAAAAGCGGGGATCAAAGAGCAGTCACCTAAAAAGGACAGTGCATGTTGAAGACACTCCAAAGAACCATAGAAGGACTTGTGAGAAGGGGTGCAATTATGGCAAATAAATTCCAGGTGGGGTTAACTAATGAATACATCATCAGTGTGAGTGATAAAAGCTCCGATTGCCTGGTGGCCAGTGCACTCGAGTAGATGAAGGATTGCCCAAGTGACCACCATGGTGTAATAAAGAATACCTGCTCTCAAATCCTCAAAACTGTGTTCAAAAGTTGCTATCCAGCAGATTTCAGTATCAGTGGTGTCCCTGACTCCATTATGCCCCTTGCACACTTTCACGAGGGCCCCTTGGTTCCACGAGGCCCTGCTGGATAACAGTGGACCCTTGGTTCCATTTGGGTCTGTACTGTCAAAATGGCCTCCTTAGTTCTGCACTGCCACAATGCTCTCTCCTTGGTGCCACGAGGCCTTGGTGTGTCACAACAGCCTCTCGGTTCCATGAACTGCCATAGTGTCAGCACGGTCTCTTGCATCTGCAGTATCACGATGGACAATTGGTTACAAGCAGCCCCGCTGTGTCACAACGACTACTTGGTTCATGAGGCCCCACAGTGTCACCATGGCCCCTTGGTTCCCCGAGGCCTCGCTGTAGAACAATGGCCTCTCAGTTCCAGGAGGTTTTGTACTGTCAACAGTGCTCTCCTTGGTTCTACAGTGGCTGCTTGCTTCCATAATTCTTCCTCAGTGTCACAGTGGTCTCCTTGGTTCCATGAGGCTCTGCAATGTCCCAATATCCCATCGTTTCCATGAGCTTCTGTCCCATCAACCATGTCCTTTGCTCCAGTGAGGCCCCGCAACGGCACACCGGACCCTTGGCTCCATGAGGTTCCATAGTGTAACATGGGTGCCTTGATTCCAAGAGGTTCTGCTGGGTCACACTGGACCCTTGGTTCCATGAGGTTCCGTGGTATCGCCATGGTTTCCCTGGATCCGCAGTAGCGCTACGGACCATAGGTTTCATGCAGCTTTGCTGTGCTACAGTGGCTCCTTGGTTCCATCAAGTGCCACTGTGTAACAAGGGAATCTTGGTCCCATGAGGTTCTGGACTGTCACAATGGTGTCCTTGGTTCTGGACTCTAACAACGGACCCTTGGTTCCACGAGGTTCCATTACGTCACAATGCTCTCCTTGGTTCCACAAGGCCTTGCTTTGTCACAATGGACCCTTGGTTCCATGAGCTTCCGTAGTGTAACCATGGTCTCCTGGGATCTGCATTGTCACAATGGACAATTGGTTGCATGGGAGCCTGCTGTGTCACAAGAGAGCCTTAGCTCCATGAGGTTCTGGACTGTCACAGTGGTCTCCCTGCTTCAACGAGGCCCTGGAGTGTCTCGAGGGCTGCTTGGTTCTGTGAGCTTCCACAACGTCCCAATGGTCTCCTTGTTTCTGCAGTGTCATAGTGGACTCTTGGTTCCATGAGGTTCCTAAATGTCACAGGTCTCCTTGGTTCCATGTGGCCCTGCTGTGTCACCCCAGCCCCTTGGTTCCAGGAGTTTCTGGGCTGTCAACAGTGGTTCCTTTGTTCCAATCAGGCACCGCTGTGTCACACTGCACCCTGGCTTCCATGAAGTTCTTCAGTGTCACAGTGGCCCCTTGGATCCATGCGGTCCCATAGTGTCACCATGGTCTCCTTGGACCTGCATTGTCATCAGGGACCATTGGTTCCATGTGGCCTGGCTGTGTCACAGTGATGTGGATTCCGTAATTGCCTTCAGTGTCACAATGGAGCCTTGTTTCTGTGAGGCTCTGAACTGTCACAACTGTCTCCTTGGTTCCATCAGCCCCCGCTGTGTCACAAGGGTCCCCTTGGTTCCATGAGCACACCAAAGCTTTGCATAAACATTGAGCAGCACCTGCTTAACACACCTGGGAACATCTGTCTGCATTCAAAAGACAGGTCACAGCTGAGAAAGGCACCAGCAGCTTCCATCTGCAACAGAGATGCAGGGAAAGGACAAGGACAGAGAATTCAGCTGCAAGACTCCGAGAATTCTGCATCCAGACATCATTTCTGGTCCCACTGTCCCTAGTAGAAAGGTGTCATCATTCCAGGTTCCAGGCAGCCTGTACTCAGCATGTGCTTCTACAGTGGGGGTTTGTCGTTTAGGAAAACCTGCTCAGGCTTTTCCCTTCTTTCCTCACAAACAGGAATACTTGTCCTGGGCCTGGATGCAGGCAGAGCCCTGAGGAGAGCACGTGGGACATGGTGCAGTGGGCAGGGACAGCCAGCTGCAGAGTTCAGGGGGAAGGGCTTCTGGTGCAGGGCCAGGCATGTCAGTCCCAGCTGGGCCATGTCAGACATGTCCCCAGGCTGGGCTTGGGGAGCAGCTTGTCCAAACAGGGTCAGCCTGGCAAGGGGCTCATTCTTCAGTGGGCCCACACCTCCTAAGGAGACATTCAGCATCAAGATCACCTGGGGAATGCCTAAGTTGCTTCTTCTTTGAACTGAAATAGAAAAATTACTCCCTTTTATAAAACTGAAAATCATGAGCTGTACCTTGAAATCTTCCTCCTTAAGAGAACTCCAAAGTGACTCCAAGCAGCTGCACAAGGCCTGGAGACTGGAAGACATTGGAAAGAAGACAAAGAGCTCCTGAGGGTTTTCTGTATTTTAATGATCCCCAACGGTGGATTTGGGGCTGAGTCCAGGAGCCCCAGGCACTGAGAGAAGGTTGAAGAAGCTGCTCAAGGAGTCAGAAGCAAAACTCCAAGTCCCTTGGAGCATCACTGGCCCCACTGAGGGCAGGGACTGCCAAAGGCTCCCCAGGGAGTGGTGAGAGCAGATCCTTGAGGCCAGGATTGCAGGAGCCCGAGGCTGTGAGCAGGGAACTGCAATGCTGAGCAAGGCCTGGGCTGGTTGGAGGAAGCAGAAAGGCCAAGGCCTGAGCCCAGGCCTGGGCCAGCAGGGCCTGTCCCTCACAGGTGGCTCGGGGCTGTTCCTGGAGCACTGGGATGGGAGAGGCAGCAAGGACAAATGTCATCAAGCTGTGTGACACTCCAGATGCTCATGGAACCAAGGGCCAGTGTGACACAGCGGGGCCTCATGGAAACAAGAGGCCGTGCTGAGCCTGCGCGCCTGTAACACCCCAGAACACTGAAATGCTGAGGGTGAGCAAAGGCTCCTTTACTCGAGTTTGGTGCAGAGTAGAAACCCCAGCCAGATATTCTCAAGAGGTCAAAACGACACAAAAGTGTACTGGAAAAATACAGAAAACCGAGCTCCTTTGGCAAATGATTTCATACAACATCCAATTCAACGTGCATCACTTAGCGTAGCAGGAACATCATTAACTCGGCCCATGTAAGATGGAAACCTTTAGGCATAAAAATGTTAAACTACCCAAAAACATTCCAGTAAAAGAGGATAAGAAGGTTAAAAGAGAAAAAAGAGACAGAAAGACAGAAGATCTCCAGATAGATATGCAGAGAGCTACCAGCTGCTAGGCTTCCAGTGTGGCTGAGACACAGACCCAGGAGATTTCAGGATTCAGACCAGGGCTTGACGTCATGCCCGATTTTTTAAATCCCTAGCGTTTTCTAAGCTCTCCTCTTTTCAGGGACATCTGCTTTCTTACCACGCACTGCTGTGTTTCATTGCCTTTGTGTGGGATTGATTGACGGCTCAGCCAATCAGAGCTGGGTGGGCGCTGCCCCTGCTGTGTGCTTGATTGACGGCTCAGCCAATCAGAGCTGGCTGGGCGGTGACCCTGCTGTGTGATTGATTGACGGCTCAACCAATCAGAGCTGGCTGGGCGCTGCCCCTGCTGTGTGATTGATTGACGGCTCAGCCAATCAGAGCTGGCTGGGCGCTGCCCCTGCTGTGTGATTGATTGACGGCTCAGGCAGTCACAGCTGGGTTTGCTCTGCCCCTGCTGTGTGATTGGCAGATCTGCCAGGCCATGGCTGGGGGCGGGGTTCTGTCCCACCTCATTCCAAGGTCTGTCCCAGCCCCGGCCCCACTCGGGCATTCCGAGCATCCCGACGGGTCTGGGGACATTGATGTCATCCAGCCTCTGACAGCGACCATGGGGACACTGCGGAACCTCATGGAACCAGAGACCATTTTGACACTCTGGTGCCTCATGCAATCAGGGGCACCTTTGTGAGACTCAGGACCCCAATGGAACCAAGGGTCAGTGATGAAGCTGTGCGGCCCAGAGAACCAAGGAGCCTTTGTTACACAGCAGGGCCACATGGAGCCCAGGGGCCGTGGTGACTCTGCAGGACCTTAGGGAAGCAAGGGGCCATTGTTTACACTACAGAAGCAGGGAGAATATTGTGACAAGGAGAATATCGGGACACTACAGGGACTCCTGGAATCAAGGAGAACATTGTGACACTGTGAGGCCCCATGGAACCAAGGCAACATGGAACAGGTCTGGCTGGCTGGGCCTCCCCGGGGGCCACCTGGCAAGACTGGCTGATCCTGGAATGTTGAGGACTGCCTCTCATCAGCTCCTGGAGCACTAAGGCTCTGTGCTTTCCTTCCTATGGAAAAGTACCAGCCCCTTTTGCAGGTTCCCACGGCTGAAACTGATATTCCCCCTGAAAAAGCACTACATACAAGGCTTGCTCCCAGCCAAAATCTGCTAGGAGTAACAGCTCTGGGTGGCCACCGTTTCCTGAGGGCTGCCTCTCATCTACCACTCTAAGGGTCGGTGTGAAGTTTCCCTCATTTTTGCCTCATGACCCTCTCAAGAAGACCTCAAGGACCCCCGCCCAGGTTGACTCTGGACAATGGTTTTCTGGCCTGCTTGAGGTGGGTGCTTGCCAAGGGACTCTTTGCAGGTGTGTTGTGCTCACTGGACTGTGCTGTCATGGTACCAGCTGAAGCCTGCATGTACTGCACGACCGCACCTGTCTCTTGGAGCACCACACAATGCTCCATAAATCTCCCCGCCTCTTGGCCACAAGCCACTCGCTTTGGAAAAGGACTACAAAAGAGCGATCCTCTGGAGAAGACCCTGAGTACTCCCCACGGATGACCACCCTTCCATTGGCTGGCCCACCATGACCTTGGTCTCGTCTGTTGGTAGCTACTTCCCCCTTCCCCTCCTTTTCTCTCTCTATACTCCGTTTCCTATATCTCTCCCCTCTAGCGCAACTGAATTGTTTGGCATTCAATAAAAATGCATTGCTGTTGTTGAATAAACTGATTTGTCCCCCGCTATTTACCTGTTTGCACCTCTGAGATCGAACAATCCTCGGCCTGTGTTGGCAGATGGTGACACACCCCCACCCCCCCCCCCCCCCCATCCCCCATGCCCCTGCTTCTCCCAGTTGATTGCTGATCGTGGTGTGACATGGAATGGAACATCCCTTGGGCCAGTCCAGCCCAGCTGTCCCATCCCTGTTCCCTCAGGAACACTTGCCCATCCCAAGTCCATGGGTTGGAGGGGCTTGCAGACACGCCTCGTGGGGCGAGCACTGTGACAAGGACAGGAGAACAGAACAACATTTACACTTACCAAGGGCAGAGAACAGAAGAGCACAGTCTTGGAGAAACGCACAAAGGATGTAGCCGAGGCAAACGGAGCGTGCACAAAACGCAAGGAGAATGTCAGCTCAGCTCTGCAAGGCTGACAAAAGCAGAAGTTATACACAACAATAATATTGCCCTTCCTCAAAAGCGGGGATCAAAGAGCAGTCACCTAAAAAGGACAGTGCATGTTGAAGACACTCCAAAGAACCATAGAAGGACTTGTGAGAAGGGGTGCAATTATGGCAAATAAATTCCAGGTGGGGTTAACTAATGAATACATCATCAGTGTGAGTGATAAAAGCTCCGATTGCCTGGTGGCCAGTGCACTCGAGTAGATGAAGGATTGCCCAAGTGACCACCATGGTGTAATAAAGAATACCTGCTCTCAAATCCTCAAAACTGTGTTCAAAAGTTGCTATCCAGCAGATTTCAGTATCAGTGGTGTCCCTGACTCCATTATGCCCCTTGCACACTTTCACGAGGGCCCCTTGGTTCCACGAGGCCCTGCTGGATAACAGTGGACCCTTGGTTCCATTTGGGTCTGTACTGTCAAAATGGCCTCCTTAGTTCTGCACTGCCACAATGCTCTCTCCTTGGTGCCACGAGGCCTTGGTGTGTCACAACAGCCTCTCGGTTCCATGAACTGCCATAGTGTCAGCACGGTCTCTTGCATCTGCAGTATCACGATGGACAATTGGTTACAAGCAGCCCCGCTGTGTCACAACGACTACTTGGTTCATGAGGCCCCACAGTGTCACCATGGCCCCTTGGTTCCCCGAGGCCTCGCTGTAGAACAATGGCCTCTCAGTTCCAGGAGGTTTTGTACTGTCAACAGTGCTCTCCTTGGTTCTACAGTGGCTGCTTGCTTCCATAATTCTTCCTCAGTGTCACAGTGGTCTCCTTGGTTCCATGAGGCTCTGCAATGTCCCAATATCCCATCGTTTCCATGAGCTTCTGTCCCATCAACCATGTCCTTTGCTCCAGTGAGGCCCCGCAACGGCACACCGGACCCTTGGCTCCATGAGGTTCCATAGTGTAACATGGGTGCCTTGATTCCAAGAGGTTCTGCTGGGTCACACTGGACCCTTGGTTCCATGAGGTTCCGTGGTATCGCCATGGTTTCCCTGGATCCGCAGTAGCGCTACGGACCATAGGTTTCATGCAGCTTTGCTGTGCTACAGTGGCTCCTTGGTTCCATCAAGTGCCACTGTGTAACAAGGGAATCTTGGTCCCATGAGGTTCTGGACTGTCACAATGGTGTCCTTGGTTCTGGACTCTAACAACGGACCCTTGGTTCCACGAGGTTCCATTACGTCACAATGCTCTCCTTGGTTCCACAAGGCCTTGCTTTGTCACAATGGACCCTTGGTTCCATGAGCTTCCGTAGTGTAACCATGGTCTCCTGGGATCTGCATTGTCACAATGGACAATTGGTTGCATGGGAGCCTGCTGTGTCACAAGAGAGCCTTAGCTCCATGAGGTTCTGGACTGTCACAGTGGTCTCCCTGCTTCAACGAGGCCCTGGAGTGTCTCGAGGGCTGCTTGGTTCTGTGAGCTTCCACAACGTCCCAATGGTCTCCTTGTTTCTGCAGTGTCATAGTGGACTCTTGGTTCCATGAGGTTCCTAAATGTCACAGGTCTCCTTGGTTCCATGTGGCCCTGCTGTGTCACCCCAGCCCCTTGGTTCCAGGAGTTTCTGGGCTGTCAACAGTGGTTCCTTTGTTCCAATCAGGCACCGCTGTGTCACACTGCACCCTGGCTTCCATGAAGTTCTTCAGTGTCACAGTGGCCCCTTGGATCCATGCGGTCCCATAGTGTCACCATGGTCTCCTTGGACCTGCATTGTCATCAGGGACCATTGGTTCCATGTGGCCTGGCTGTGTCACAGTGATGTGGATTCCGTAATTGCCTTCAGTGTCACAATGGAGCCTTGTTTCTGTGAGGCTCTGAACTGTCACAACTGTCTCCTTGGTTCCATCAGCCCCCGCTGTGTCACAAGGGTCCCCTTGGTTCCATGAGCACACCAAAGCTTTGCATAAACATTGAGCAGCACCTGCTTAACACACCTGGGAACATCTGTCTGCATTCAAAAGACAGGTCACAGCTGAGAAAGGCACCAGCAGCTTCCATCTGCAACAGAGATGCAGGGAAAGGACAAGGACAGAGAATTCAGCTGCAAGACTCCGAGAATTCTGCATCCAGACATCATTTCTGGTCCCACTGTCCCTAGTAGAAAGGTGTCATCATTCCAGGTTCCAGGCAGCCTGTACTCAGCATGTGCTTCTACAGTGGGGGTTTGTCGTTTAGGAAAACCTGCTCAGGCTTTTCCCTTCTTTCCTCACAAACAGGAATACTTGTCCTGGGCCTGGATGCAGGCAGAGCCCTGAGGAGAGCACGTGGGACATGGTGCAGTGGGCAGGGACAGCCAGCTGCAGAGTTCAGGGGGAAGGGCTTCTGGTGCAGGGCCAGGCATGTCAGTCCCAGCTGGGCCATGTCAGACATGTCCCCAGGCTGGGCTTGGGGAGCAGCTTGTCCAAACAGGGTCAGCCTGGCAAGGGGCTCATTCTTCAGTGGGCCCACACCTCCTAAGGAGACATTCAGCATCAAGATCACCTGGGGAATGCCTAAGTTGCTTCTTCTTTGAACTGAAAAAGAAAAATTACTCCCTTTTATAAAACTGAAAATCATGAGCTGTACCTTGAAATCTTCCTCCTTAAGAGAACTCCAAAGTGACTCCAAGCAGCTGCACAAGGCCTGGAGACTGGAAGACATTGGAAAGAAGACAAAGAGCTCCTGAGGGTTTTCTGTATTTTAATGATCCCCAACGGTGGATTTGGGGCTGAGTCCAGGAGCCCCAGGCACTGAGAGAAGGTTGAAGAAGCTGCTCAAGGAGTCAGAGCAAAACTCCAAGTCCCTTGGAGCATCACTGGCCCCACTGAGGGCAGGGACTGCCAAAGGCTCCCCAGGGAGTGGTGAGAGCAGATCCTTGAGGCCAGGATTGCAGGAGCCCGAGGCTGTGAGCAGGGAACTGCAATGCTGAGCAAGGCCTGGGCTGGTTGGAGGAAGCAGAAAGGCCAAGGCCTGAGCCCAGGCCTGGGCCAGCAGGGCCTGTCCCTCACAGGTGGCTCGGGGCTGTTCCTGGAGCACTGGGATGGGAGAGGCAGCAAGGACAAATGTCATCAAGCTGTGTGACACTCCAGATGCTCATGGAACCAAGGGCCAGTGTGACACAGCGGGGCCTCATGGAAACAAGAGGCCGTGCTGAGCCTGCGCGCCTGTAACACCCCAGAACACTGAAATGCTGAGGGTGAGCAAAGGCTCCTTTACTCGAGTTTGGTGCAGAGTAGAAACCCCAGCCAGATATTCTCAAGAGGTCAAAACGACACAAAAGTGTACTGGAAAAATACAGAAAACCGAGCTCCTTTGGCAAATGATTTCATACAACATCCAATTCAACGTGCATCACTTAGCGTAGCAGGAACATCATTAACTCGGCCCATGTAAGATGGAAACCTTTAGGCATAAAAATGTTAAACTACCCAAAAACATTCCAGTAAAAGAGGATAAGAAGGTTAAAAGAGAAAAAAGAGACAGAAAGACAGAAGATCTCCAGATAGATATGCAGAGAGCTACCAGCTGCTAGGCTTCCAGTGTGGCTGAGACACAGACCCAGGAGATTTCAGGATTCAGACCAGGGCTTGACGTCATGCCCGATTTTTTAAATCCCTAGCGTTTTCTAAGCTCTCCTCTTTTCAGGGACATCTGCTTTCTTACCACGCACTGCTGTGTTTCATTGCCTTTGTGTGGGATTGATTGACGGCTCAGCCAATCAGAGCTGGGTGGGCGCTGCCCCTGCTGTGTGCTTGATTGACGGCTCAGCCAATCAGAGCTGGCTGGGCGGTGACCCTGCTGTGTGATTGATTGACGGCTCAACCAATCAGAGCTGGCTGGGCGCTGCCCCTGCTGTGTGATTGATTGACGGCTCAGCCAATCAGAGCTGGCTGGGCGCTGCCCCTGCTGTGTGATTGATTGACGGCTCAGGCAGTCACAGCTGGGTTTGCTCTGCCCCTGCTGTGTGATTGGCAGATCTGCCAGGCCATGGCTGGGGGCGGGGTTCTGTCCCACCTCATTCCAAGGTCTGTCCCAGCCCCGGCCCCACTCGGGCATTCCGAGCATCCCGACGGGTCTGGGGACATTGATGTCATCCAGCCTCTGACAGCGACCATGGGGACACTGCGGAACCTCATGGAACCAGAGACCATTTTGACACTCTGGTGCCTCATGCAATCAGGGGCACCTTTGTGAGACTCAGGACCCCAATGGAACCAAGGGTCAGTGATGAAGCTGTGCGGCCCAGAGAACCAAGGAGCCTTTGTTACACAGCAGGGCCACATGGAGCCCAGGGGCCGTGGTGACTCTGCAGGACCTTAGGGAAGCAAGGGGCCATTGTTTACACTACAGAAGCAGGGAGAATATTGTGACAAGGAGAATATCGGGACACTACAGGGACTCCTGGAATCAAGGAGAACATTGTGACACTGTGAGGCCCCATGGAACCAAGGCAACATGGAACAGGTCTGGCTGGCTGGGCCTCCCCGGGGGCCACCTGGCAAGACTGGCTGATCCTGGAATGTTGAGGACTGCCTCTCATCAGCTCCTGGAGCACTAAGGCTCTGTGCTTTCCTTCCTATGGAAAAGTACCAGCCCCTTTTGCAGGTTCCCACGGCTGAAACTGATATTCCCCCTGAAAAAGCACTACATACAAGGCTTGCTCCCAGCCAAAATCTGCTAGGAGTAACAGCTCTGGGTGGCCACCGTTTCCTGAGGGCTGCCTCTCATCTACCACTCTAAGGGTCGGTGTGAAGTTTCCCTCATTTTTGCCTCATGACCCTCTCAAGAAGACCTCAAGGACCCCCGCCCAGGTTGACTCTGGACAATGGTTTTCTGGCCTGCTTGAGGTGGGTGCTTGCCAAGGGACTCTTTGCAGGTGTGTTGTGCTCACTGGACTGTGCTGTCATGGTACCAGCTGAAGCCTGCATGTACTGCACGACCGCACCTGTCTCTTGGAGCACCACACAATGCTCCATAAATCTCCCCACCTCTTGGCCACAAGCCACTCGCTTTGGAAAAGGACTACAAAAGAGCGATCCTCTGGAGAAGACCCTGAGTACTCCCCACGGATGACCACCCTTCCATTGGCTGGCCCACCATGACCTTGGTCTCGTCTGTTGGTAGCTACTTCCCCCTTCCCCTCCTTTTCTCTCTCTATACTCCGTTTCCTATATCTCTCCCCTCTAGCGCAACTGAATTGTTTGGCATTCAATAAAAATGCATTGCTGTTGTTGAATAAACTGATTTGTCCCCCGCTATTTACCTGTTTGCACCTCTGAGATCGAACAATCCTCGGCCTGTGTTGGCAGATGGTGACACACCCCCACCCCCCCCCCCCCATCCCCCATGCCCCTGCTTCTCCCAGTTGATTGCTGATCGTGGTGTGACATGGAATGGAACATCCCTTGGGCCAGTCCAGCCCAGCTGTCCCATCCCTGTTCCCTCAGGAACACTTGCCCATCCCAAGTCCATGGGTTGGAGGGGCTTGCAGACACGCCTCGTGGGGCGAGCACTGTGACAAGGACAGGAGAACAGAACAACATTTACACTTACCAAGGGCAGAGAACAGAAGAGCACAGTCTTGGAGAAACGCACAAAGGATGTAGCCCAGGCAAACGGAGCGTGCACAAAACGCAAGGAGAATGTCAGCTCAGCTCTGCAAGGCTGACAAAAGCAGAAGTTATACACAACAATAATATTGCCCTTCCTCAAAAGCGGGGATCAAAGAGCAGTCACCTAAAAAGGACAGTGCATGTTGAAGACACTCCAAAGAACCATAGAAGGACTTGTGAGAAGGGGTGCAATTATGGCAAATAAATTCCAGGTGGGGTTAACTAATGAATACATCATCAGTGTGAGTGATAAAAGCTCCGATTGCCTGGTGGCCAGTGCACTCGAGTAGATGAAGGATTGCCCAAGTGACCACCATGGTGTAATAAAGAATACCTGCTCTCAAATCCTCAAAACTGTGTTCAAAAGTTGCTATCCAGCAGATTTCAGTATCAGTGGTGTCCCTGACTCCATTATGCCCCTTGCACACTTTCACGAGGGCCCCTTGGTTCCACGAGGCCCTGCTGGATAACAGTGGACCCTTGGTTCCATTTGGGTCTGTACTGTCAAAATGGCCTCCTTAGTTCTGCACTGCCACAATGCTCTCTCCTTGGTGCCACGAGGCCTTGGTGTGTCACAACAGCCTCTCGGTTCCATGAACTGCCATAGTGTCAGCACGGTCTCTTGCATCTGCAGTATCACGATGGACAATTGGTTACAAGCAGCCCCGCTGTGTCACAACGACTACTTGGTTCATGAGGCCCCACAGTGTCACCATGGCCCCTTGGTTCCCCGAGGCCTCGCTGTAGAACAATGGCCTCTCAGTTCCAGGAGGTTTTGTACTGTCAACAGTGCTCTCCTTGGTTCTACAGTGGCTGCTTGCTTCCATAATTCTTCCTCAGTGTCACAGTGGTCTCCTTGGTTCCATGAGGCTCTGCAATGTCCCAATATCCCATCGTTTCCATGAGCTTCTGTCCCATCAACCATGTCCTTTGCTCCAGTGAGGCCCCGCAACGGCACACCGGACCCTTGGCTCCATGAGGTTCCATAGTGTAACATGGGTGCCTTGATTCCAAGAGGTTCTGCTGGGTCACACTGGACCCTTGGTTCCATGAGGTTCCGTGGTATCGCCATGGTTTCCCTGGATCCGCAGTAGCGCTACGGACCATAGGTTTCATGCAGCTTTGCTGTGCTACAGTGGCTCCTTGGTTCCATCAAGTGCCACTGTGTAACAAGGGAATCTTGGTCCCATGAGGTTCTGGACTGTCACAATGGTGTCCTTGGTTCTGGACTCTAACAACGGACCCTTGGTTCCACGAGGTTCCATTACGTCACAATGCTCTCCTTGGTTCCACAAGGCCTTGCTTTGTCACAATGGACCCTTGGTTCCATGAGCTTCCGTAGTGTAACCATGGTCTCCTGGGATCTGCATTGTCACAATGGACAATTGGTTGCATGGGAGCCTGCTGTGTCACAAGAGAGCCTTAGCTCCATGAGGTTCTGGACTGTCACAGTGGTCTCCCTGCTTCAACGAGGCCCTGGAGTGTCTCGAGGGCTGCTTGGTTCTGTGAGCTTCCACAACGTCCCAATGGTCTCCTTGTTTCTGCAGTGTCATAGTGGACTCTTGGTTCCATGAGGTTCCTAAATGTCACAGGTCTCCTTGGTTCCATGTGGCCCTGCTGTGTCACCCCAGCCCCTTGGTTCCAGGAGTTTCTGGGCTGTCAACAGTGGTTCCTTTGTTCCAATCAGGCACCGCTGTGTCACACTGCACCCTGGCTTCCATGAAGTTCTTCAGTGTCACAGTGGCCCCTTGGATCCATGCGGTCCCATAGTGTCACCATGGTCTCCTTGGACCTGCATTGTCATCAGGGACCATTGGTTCCATGTGGCCTGGCTGTGTCACAGTGATGTGGATTCCGTAATTGCCTTCAGTGTCACAATGGAGCCTTGTTTCTGTGAGGCTCTGAACTGTCACAACTGTCTCCTTGGTTCCATCAGCCCCCGCTGTGTCACAAGGGTCCCCTTGGTTCCATGAGCACACCAAAGCTTTGCATAAACATTGAGCAGCACCTGCTTAACACACCTGGGAACATCTGTCTGCATTCAAAAGACAGGTCACAGCTGAGAAAGGCACCAGCAGCTTCCATCTGCAACAGAGATGCAGGGAAAGGACAAGGACAGAGAATTCAGCTGCAAGACTCCGAGAATTCTGCATCCAGACATCATTTCTGGTCCCACTGTCCCTAGTAGAAAGGTGTCATCATTCCAGGTTCCAGGCAGCCTGTACTCAGCATGTGCTTCTACAGTGGGGGTTTGTCGTTTAGGAAAACCTGCTCAGGCTTTTCCCTTCTTTCCTCACAAACAGGAATACTTGTCCTGGGCCTGGATGCAGGCAGAGCCCTGAGGAGAGCACGTGGGACATAGTGCAGTGGGCAGGGACAGCCAGCTGCAGAGTTCAGGGGGAAGGGCTTCTGGTGCAGGGCCAGGCATGTCAGTCCCAGCTGGGCCATGTCAGACATGTCCCCAGGCTGGGCTTGGGGAGCAGCTTGTCCAAACAGGGTCAGCCTGGCAAGGGGCTCATTCTTCAGTGGGCCCACACCTCCTAAGGAGACATTCAGCATCAAGATCACCTGGGGAATGCCTAAGTTGCTTCTTCTTTGAACTGAAAAAGAAAAATTACTCCCTTTTATAAAACTGAAAATCATGAGCTGTACCTTGAAATCTTCCTCCTTAAGAGAACTCCAAAGTGACTCCAAGCAGCTGCACAAGGCCTGGAGACTGGAAGACATTGGAAAGAAGACAAAGAGCTCCTGAGGGTTTTCTGTATTTTAATGATCCCCAACGGTGGATTTGGGGCTGAGTCCAGGAGCCCCAGGCACTGAGAGAAGGTTGAAGAAGCTGCTCAAGGAGTCAGAGCAAAACTCCAAGTCCCTTGGAGCATCACTGGCCCCACTGAGGGCAGGGACTGCCAAAGGCTCCCCAGGGAGTGGTGAGAGCAGATCCTTGAGGCCAGGATTGCAGGAGCCCGAGGCTGTGAGCAGGGAACTGCAATGCTGAGCAAGGCCTGGGCTGGTTGGAGGAAGCAGAAAGGCCAAGGCCTGAGCCCAGGCCTGGGCCAGCAGGGCCTGTCCCTCACAGGTGGCTCGGGGCTGTTCCTGGAGCACTGGGATGGGAGAGGCAGCAAGGACAAATGTCATCAAGCTGTGTGACACTCCAGATGCTCATGGAACCAAGGGCCAGTGTGACACAGCGGGGCCTCATGGAAACAAGAGGCCGTGCTGAGCCTGCGCGCCTGTAACACCCCAGAACACTGAAATGCTGAGGGTGAGCAAAGGCTCCTTTACTCGAGTTTGGTGCAGAGTAGAAACCCCAGCCAGATATTCTCAAGAGGTCAAAACGACACAAAAGTGTACTGGAAAAATACAGAAAACCGAGCTCCTTTGGCAAATGATTTCATACAACATCCAATTCAACGTGCATCACTTAGCGTAGCAGGAACATCATTAACTCGGCCCATGTAAGATGGAAACCTTTAGGCATAAAAATGTTAAACTACCCAAAAACATTCCAGTAAAAGAGGATAAGAAGGTTAAAAGAGAAAAAAGAGACAGAAAGACAGAAGATCTCCAGATAGATATGCAGAGAGCTACCAGCTGCTAGGCTTCCAGTGTGGCTGAGACACAGACCCAGGAGATTTCAGGATTCAGACCAGGGCTTGACGTCATGCCCGATTTTTTAAATCCCTAGCGTTTTCTAAGCTCTCCTCTTTTCAGGGACATCTGCTTTCTTACCACGCACTGCTGTGTTTCATTGCCTTTGTGTGGGATTGATTGACGGCTCAGCCAATCAGAGCTGGGTGGGCGCTGCCCCTGCTGTGTGCTTGATTGACGGCTCAGCCAATCAGAGCTGGCTGGGCGGTGACCCTGCTGTGTGATTGATTGACGGCTCAACCAATCAGAGCTGGCTGGGCGCTGCCCCTGCTGTGTGATTGATTGACGGCTCAGCCAATCAGAGCTGGCTGGGCGCTGCCCCTGCTGTGTGATTGATTGACGGCTCAGGCAGTCACAGCTGGGTTTGCTCTGCCCCTGCTGTGTGATTGGCAGATCTGCCAGGCCATGGCTGGGGGCGGGGTTCTGTCCCACCTCATTCCAAGGTCTGTCCCAGCCCCGGCCCCACTCGGGCATTCCGAGCATCCCGACGGGTCTGGGGACATTGATGTCATCCAGCCTCTGACAGCGACCATGGGGACACTGCGGAACCTCATGGAACCAGAGACCATTTTGACACTCTGGTGCCTCATGCAATCAGGGGCACCTTTGTGAGACTCAGGACCCCAATGGAACCAAGGGTCAGTGATGAAGCTGTGCGGCCCAGAGAACCAAGGAGCCTTTGTTACACAGCAGGGCCACATGGAGCCCAGGGGCCGTGGTGATTCTGCAGGACCTTAGGGAAGCAAGGGGCCATTGTTTACACTACAGAAGCAGGGAGAATATTGTGACAAGGAGAATATCGGGACACTACAGGGACTCCTGGAATCAAGGAGAACATTGTGACACTGTGAGGCCCCATGGAACCAAGGCAACATGGAACAGGTCTGGCTGGCTGGGCCTCCCCGGGGGCCACCTGGCAAGACTGGCTGATCCTGGAATGTTGAGGACTGCCTCTCATCAGCTCCTGGAGCACTAAGGCTCTGTGCTTTCCTTCCTATGGAAAAGTACCAGCCCCTTTTGCAGGTTCCCACGGCTGAAACTGATATTCCCCCTGAAAAAGCACTACATACAAGGCTTGCTCCCAGCCAAAATCTGCTAGGAGTAACAGCTCTGGGTGGCCACCGTTTCCTGAGGGCTGCCTCTCATCTACCACTCTAAGGGTCGGTGTGAAGTTTCCCTCATTTTTGCCTCATGACCCTCTCAAGAAGACCTCAAGGACCCCCGCCCAGGTTGACTCTGGACAATGGTTTTCTGGCCTGCTTGAGGTGGGTGCTTGCCAAGGGACTCTTTGCAGGTGTGTTGTGCTCACTGGACTGTGCTGTCATGGTACCAGCTGAAGCCTGCATGTACTGCACGACCGCACCTGTCTCTTGGAGCACCACACAATGCTCCATAAATCTCCCCACCTCTTGGCCACAAGCCACTCGCTTTGGAAAAGGACTACAAAAGAGCGATCCTCTGGAGAAGACCCTGAGTACTCCCCACGGATGACCACCCTTCCATTGGCTGGCCCACCATGACCTTGGTCTCGTCTGTTGGTAGCTACTTCCCCCTTCCCCTCCTTTTCTCTCTCTATACTCCGTTTCCTATATCTCTCCCCTCTAGCGCAACTGAATTGTTTGGCATTCAATAAAAATGCATTGCTGTTGTTGAATAAACTGATTTGTCCCCCGCTATTTACCTGTTTGCACCTCTGAGATCGAACAATCCTCGGCCTGTGTTGGCAGATGGTGACACACCCCCACCCCCCCCCCCCATCCCCCATGCCCCTGCTTCTCCCAGTTGATTGCTGATCGTGGTGTGACATGGAATGGAACATCCCTTGGGCCAGTCCAGCCCAGCTGTCCCATCCCTGTTCCCTCAGGAACACTTGCCCATCCCAAGTCCATGGGTTGGAGGGGCTTGCAGACACGCCTCGTGGGGCGAGCACTGTGACAAGGACAGGAGAACAGAACAACATTTACACTTACCAAGGGCAGAGAACAGAAGAGCACAGTCTTGGAGAAACGCACAAAGGATGTAGCCGAGGCAAACGGAGCGTGCACAAAACGCAAGGAGAATGTCAGCTCAGCTCTGCAAGGCTGACAAAAGCAGAAGTTATACACAACAATAATATTGCCCTTCCTCAAAAGCGGGGATCAAAGAGCAGTCACCTAAAAAGGACAGTGCATGTTGAAGACACTCCAAAGAACCATAGAAGGACTTGTGAGAAGGGGTGCAATTATGGCAAATAAATTCCAGGTGGGGTTAACTAATGAATACATCATCAGTGTGAGTGATAAAAGCTCCGATTGCCTGGTGGCCAGTGCACTCGAGTAGATGAAGGATTGCCCAAGTGACCACCATGGTGTAATAAAGAATACCTGCTCTCAAATCCTCAAAACTGTGTTCAAAAGTTGCTATCCAGCAGATTTCAGTATCAGTGGTGTCCCTGACTCCATTATGCCCCTTGCACACTTTCACGAGGGCCCCTTGGTTCCACGAGGCCCTGCTGGATAACAGTGGACCCTTGGTTCCATTTGGGTCTGTACTGTCAAAATGGCCTCCTTAGTTCTGCACTGCCACAATGCTCTCTCCTTGGTGCCACGAGGCCTTGGTGTGTCACAACAGCCTCTCGGTTCCATGAACTGCCATAGTGTCAGCACGGTCTCTTGCATCTGCAGTATCACGATGGACAATTGGTTACAAGCAGCCCCGCTGTGTCACAACGACTACTTGGTTCATGAGGCCCCACAGTGTCACCATGGCCCCTTGGTTCCCCGAGGCCTCGCTGTAGAACAATGGCCTCTCAGTTCCAGGAGGTTTTGTACTGTCAACAGTGCTCTCCTTGGTTCTACAGTGGCTGCTTGCTTCCATAATTCTTCCTCAGTGTCACAGTGGTCTCCTTGGTTCCATGAGGCTCTGCAATGTCCCAATATCCCATCGTTTCCATGAGCTTCTGTCCCATCAACCATGTCCTTTGCTCCAGTGAGGCCCCGCAACGGCACACCGGACCCTTGGCTCCATGAGGTTCCATAGTGTAACATGGGTGCCTTGATTCCAAGAGGTTCTGCTGGGTCACACTGGACCCTTGGTTCCATGAGGTTCCGTGGTATCGCCATGGTTTCCCTGGATCCGCAGTAGCGCTACGGACCATAGGTTTCATGCAGCTTTGCTGTGCTACAGTGGCTCCTTGGTTCCATCAAGTGCCACTGTGTAACAAGGGAATCTTGGTCCCATGAGGTTCTGGACTGTCACAATGGTGTCCTTGGTTCTGGACTCTAACAACGGACCCTTGGTTCCACGAGGTTCCATTACGTCACAATGCTCTCCTTGGTTCCACAAGGCCTTGCTTTGTCACAATGGACCCTTGGTTCCATGAGCTTCCGTAGTGTAACCATGGTCTCCTGGGATCTGCATTGTCACAATGGACAATTGGTTGCATGGGAGCCTGCTGTGTCACAAGAGAGCCTTAGCTCCATGAGGTTCTGGACTGTCACAGTGGTCTCCCTGCTTCAACGAGGCCCTGGAGTGTCTCGAGGGCTGCTTGGTTCTGTGAGCTTCCACAACGTCCCAATGGTCTCCTTGTTTCTGCAGTGTCATAGTGGACTCTTGGTTCCATGAGGTTCCTAAATGTCACAGGTCTCCTTGGTTCCATGTGGCCCTGCTGTGTCACCCCAGCCCCTTGGTTCCAGGAGTTTCTGGGCTGTCAACAGTGGTTCCTTTGTTCCAATCAGGCACCGCTGTGTCACACTGCACCCTGGCTTCCATGAAGTTCTTCAGTGTCACAGTGGCCCCTTGGATCCATGCGGTCCCATAGTGTCACCATGGTCTCCTTGGACCTGCATTGTCATCAGGGACCATTGGTTCCATGTGGCCTGGCTGTGTCACAGTGATGTGGATTCCGTAATTGCCTTCAGTGTCACAATGGAGCCTTGTTTCTGTGAGGCTCTGAACTGTCACAACTGTCTCCTTGGTTCCATCAGCCCCCGCTGTGTCACAAGGGTCCCCTTGGTTCCATGAGCACACCAAAGCTTTGCATAAACATTGAGCAGCACCTGCTTAACACACCTGGGAACATCTGTCTGCATTCAAAAGACAGGTCACAGCTGAGAAAGGCACCAGCAGCTTCCATCTGCAACAGAGATGCAGGGAAAGGACAAGGACAGAGAATTCAGCTGCAAGACTCCGAGAATTCTGCATCCAGACATCATTTCTGGTCCCACTGTCCCTAGTAGAAAGGTGTCATCATTCCAGGTTCCAGGCAGCCTGTACTCAGCATGTGCTTCTACAGTGGGGGTTTGTCGTTTAGGAAAACCTGCTCAGGCTTTTCCCTTCTTTCCTCACAAACAGGAATACTTGTCCTGGGCCTGGATGCAGGCAGAGCCCTGAGGAGAGCACGTGGGACATGGTGCAGTGGGCAGGGACAGCCAGCTGCAGAGTTCAGGGGGAAGGGCTTCTGGTGCAGGGCCAGGCATGTCAGTCCCAGCTGGGCCATGTCAGACATGTCCCCAGGCTGGGCTTGGGGAGCAGCTTGTCCAAACAGGGTCAGCCTGGCAAGGGGCTCATTCTTCAGTGGGCCCACACCTCCTAAGGAGACATTCAGCATCAAGATCACCTGGGGAATGCCTAAGTTGCTTCTTCTTTGAACTGAAAAAGAAAAATTACTCCCTTTTATAAAACTGAAAATCATGAGCTGTACCTTGAAATCTTCCTCCTTAAGAGAACTCCAAAGTGACTCCAAGCAGCTGCACAAGGCCTGGAGACTGGAAGACATTGGAAAGAAGACAAAGAGCTCCTGAGGGTTTTCTGTATTTTAATGATCCCCAACGGTGGATTTGGGGCTGAGTCCAGGAGCCCCAGGCACTGAGAGAAGGTTGAAGAAGCTGCTCAAGGAGTCAGAAGCAAAACTCCAAGTCCCTTGGAGCATCACTGGCCCCACTGAGGGCAGGGACTGCCAAAGGCTCCCCAGGGAGTGGTGAGAGCAGATCCTTGAGGCCAGGATTGCAGGAGCCCGAGGCTGTGAGCAGGGAACTGCAATGCTGAGCAAGGCCTGGGCTGGTTGGAGGAAGCAGAAAGGCCAAGGCCTGAGCCCAGGCCTGGGCCAGCAGGGCCTGTCCCTCACAGGTGGCTCGGGGCTGTTCCTGGAGCACTGGGATGGGAGAGGCAGCAAGGACAAATGTCATCAAGCTGTGTGACACTCCAGATGCTCATGGAACCAAGGGCCAGTGTGACACAGCGGGGCCTCATGGAAACAAGAGGCCGTGCTGAGCCTGCGCGCCTCTAACACCCCAGAACACTGAAATGCTGAGGGTGAGCAAAGGCTCCTTTACTCGAGTTTGGTGCAGAGTAGAAACCCCAGCCAGATATTCTCAAGAGGTCAAAACGACACAAAAGTGTACTGGAAAAATACAGAAAACCGAGCTCCTTTGGCAAATGATTTCATACAACATCCAATTCAACGTGCATCACTTAGCGTAGCAGGAACATCATTAACTCGGCCCATGTAAGATGGAAACCTTTAGGCATAAAAATGTTAAACTACCCAAAAACATTCCAGTAAAAGAGGATAAGAAGGTTAAAAGAGAAAAAAGAGACAGAAAGACAGAAGATCTCCAGATAGATATGCAGAGAGCTACCAGCTGCTAGGCTTCCAGTGTGGCTGAGACACAGACCCAGGAGATTTCAGGATTCAGACCAGGGCTTGACGTCATGCCCGATTTTTTAAATCCCTAGCGTTTTCTAAGCTCTCCTCTTTTCAGGGACATCTGCTTTCTTACCACGCACTGCTGTGTTTCATTGCCTTTGTGTGGGATTGATTGACGGCTCAGCCAATCAGAGCTGGGTGGGCGCTGCCCCTGCTGTGTGCTTGATTGACGGCTCAGCCAATCAGAGCTGGCTGGGCGGTGACCCTGCTGTGTGATTGATTGACGGCTCAACCAATCAGAGCTGGCTGGGCGCTGCCCCTGCTGTGTGATTGATTGATGGCTCAGCCAATCAGAGCTGGCTGGGCGCTGCCCCTGCTGTGTGATTGATTGACGGCTCAGGCAGTCACAGCTGGGTTTGCTCTGCCCCTGCTGTGTGATTGGCAGATCTGCCAGGCCATGGCTGGGGGCGGGGTTCTGTCCCACCTCATTCCAAGGTCTGTCCCAGCCCCGGCCCCACTCGGGCATTCCGAGCATCCCGACGGGTCTGGGGACATTGATGTCATCCAGCCTCTGACAGCGACCATGGGGACACTGCGGAACCTCATGGAACCAGAGACCATTTTGACACTCTGGTGCCTCATGCAATCAGGGGCACCTTTGTGAGACTCAGGACCCCAATGGAACCAAGGGTCAGTGATGAAGCTGTGCGGCCCAGAGAACCAAGGAGCCTTTGTTACACAGCAGGGCCACATGGAGCCCAGGGGCCGTGGTGACTCTGCAGGACCTTAGGGAAGCAAGGGGCCATTGTTTACACTACAGAAGCAGGGAGAATATTGTGACAAGGAGAATATCGGGACACTACAGGGACTCCTGGAATCAAGGAGAACATTGTGACACTGTGAGGCCCCATGGAACCAAGGCAACATGGAACAGGTCTGGCTGGCTGGGCCTCCCCGGGGGCCACCTGGCAAGACTGGCTGATCCTGGAATGTTGAGGACTGCCTCTCATCAGCTCCTGGAGCACTAAGGCTCTGTGCTTTCCTTCCTATGGAAAAGTACCAGCCCCTTTTGCAGGTTCCCACGGCTGAAACTGATATTCCCCCTGAAAAAGCACTACATACAAGGCTTGCTCCCAGCCAAAATCTGCTAGGAGTAACAGCTCTGGGTGGCCACCGTTTCCTGAGGGCTGCCTCTCATCTACCACTCTAAGGGTCGGTGTGAAGTTTCCCTCATTTTTGCCTCATGACCCTCTCAAGAAGACCTCAAGGACCCCCGCCCAGGTTGACTCTGGACAATGGTTTTCTGGCCTGCTTGAGGTGGGTGCTTGCCAAGGGACTCTTTGCAGGTGTGTTGTGCTCACTGGACTGTGCTGTCATGGTACCAGCTGAAGCCTGCATGTACTGCACGACCGCACCTGTCTCTTGGAGCACCACACAATGCTCCATAAATCTCCCCGCCTCTTGGCCACAAGCCACTCGCTTTGGAAAAGGACTACAAAAGAGCGATCCTCTGGAGAAGACCCTGAGTACTCCCCACGGATGACCACCCTTCCATTGGCTGGCCCACCATGACCTTGGTCTCGTCTGTTGGTAGCTACTTCCCCCTTCCCCTCCTTTTCTCTCTCTATACTCCGTTTCCTATATCTCTCCCCTCTAGCGCAACTGAATTGTTTGGCATTCAATAAAAATGCATTGCTGTTGTTGAATAAACTGATTTGTCCCCCGCTATTTACCTGTTTGCACCTCTGAGATCGAACAATCCTCGGCCTGTGTTGGCAGATGGTGACACACCCCCACCCCCCCCCCCCCCCCCATCCCCCATGCCCCTGCTTCTCCCAGTTGATTGCTGATCGTGGTGTGACATGGAATGGAACATCCCTTGGGCCAGTCCAGCCCAGCTGTCCCATCCCTGTTCCCTCAGGAACACTTGCCCATCCCAAGTCCATGGGTTGGAGGGGCTTGCAGACACGCCTCGTGGGGCGAGCACTGTGACAAGGACAGGAGAACAGAACAACATTTACACTTACCAAGGGCAGAGAACAGAAGAGCACAGTCTTGGAGAAACGCACAAAGGATGTAGCCCAGGCAAACGGAGCGTGCACAAAACGCAAGGAGAATGTCAGCTCAGCTCTGCAAGGCTGACAAAAGCAGAAGTTATACACAACAATAATATTGCCCTTCCTCAAAAGCGGGGATCAAAGAGCAGTCACCTAAAAAGGACAGTGCATGTTGAAGACACTCCAAAGAACCATAGAAGGACTTGTGAGAAGGGGTGCAATTATGGCAAATAAATTCCAGGTGGGGTTAACTAATGAATACATCATCAGTGTGAGTGATAAAAGCTCCGATTGCCTGGTGGCCAGTGCACTCGAGTAGATGAAGGATTGCCCAAGTGACCACCATGGTGTAATAAAGAATACCTGCTCTCAAATCCTCAAAACTGTGTTCAAAAGTTGCTATCCAGCAGATTTCAGTATCAGTGGTGTCCCTGACTCCATTATGCCCCTTGCACACTTTCACGAGGGCCCCTTGGTTCCACGAGGCCCTGCTGGATAACAGTGGACCCTTGGTTCCATTTGGGTCTGTACTGTCAAAATGGCCTCCTTAGTTCTGCACTGCCACAATGCTCTCTCCTTGGTGCCACGAGGCCTTGGTGTGTCACAACAGCCTCTCGGTTCCATGAACTGCCATAGTGTCAGCACGGTCTCTTGCATCTGCAGTATCACGATGGACAATTGGTTACAAGCAGCCCCGCTGTGTCACAACGACTACTTGGTTCATGAGGCCCCACAGTGTCACCATGGCCCCTTGGTTCCCCGAGGCCTCGCTGTAGAACAATGGCCTCTCAGTTCCAGGAGGTTTTGTACTGTCAACAGTGCTCTCCTTGGTTCTACAGTGGCTGCTTGCTTCCATAATTCTTCCTCAGTGTCACAGTGGTCTCCTTGGTTCCATGAGGCTCTGCAATGTCCCAATATCCCATCGTTTCCATGAGCTTCTGTCCCATCAACCATGTCCTTTGCTCCAGTGAGGCCCCGCAACGGCACACCGGACCCTTGGCTCCATGAGGTTCCATAGTGTAACATGGGTGCCTTGATTCCAAGAGGTTCTGCTGGGTCACACTGGACCCTTGGTTCCATGAGGTTCCGTGGTATCGCCATGGTTTCCCTGGATCCGCAGTAGCGCTACGGACCATAGGTTTCATGCAGCTTTGCTGTGCTACAGTGGCTCCTTGGTTCCATCAAGTGCCACTGTGTAACAAGGGAATCTTGGTCCCATGAGGTTCTGGACTGTCACAATGGTGTCCTTGGTTCTGGACTCTAACAACGGACCCTTGGTTCCACGAGGTTCCATTACGTCACAATGCTCTCCTTGGTTCCACAAGGCCTTGCTTTGTCACAATGGACCCTTGGTTCCATGAGCTTCCGTAGTGTAACCATGGTCTCCTGGGATCTGCATTGTCACAATGGACAATTGGTTGCATGGGAGCCTGCTGTGTCACAAGAGAGCCTTAGCTCCATGAGGTTCTGGACTGTCACAGTGGTCTCCCTGCTTCAACGAGGCCCTGGAGTGTCTCGAGGGCTGCTTGGTTCTGTGAGCTTCCACAACGTCCCAATGGTCTCCTTGTTTCTGCAGTGTCATAGTGGACTCTTGGTTCCATGAGGTTCCTAAATGTCACAGGTCTCCTTGGTTCCATGTGGCCCTGCTGTGTCACCCCAGCCCCTTGGTTCCAGGAGTTTCTGGGCTGTCAACAGTGGTTCCTTTGTTCCAATCAGGCACCGCTGTGTCACACTGCACCCTGGCTTCCATGAAGTTCTTCAGTGTCACAGTGGCCCCTTGGATCCATGCGGTCCCATAGTGTCACCATGGTCTCCTTGGACCTGCATTGTCATCAGGGACCATTGGTTCCATGTGGCCTGGCTGTGTCACAGTGATGTGGATTCCGTAATTGCCTTCAGTGTCACAATGGAGCCTTGTTTCTGTGAGGCTCTGAACTGTCACAACTGTCTCCTTGGTTCCATCAGCCCCCGCTGTGTCACAAGGGTCCCCTTGGTTCCATGAGCACACCAAAGCTTTGCATAAACATTGAGCAGCACCTGCTTAACACACCTGGGAACATCTGTCTGCATTCAAAAGACAGGTCACAGCTGAGAAAGGCACCAGCAGCTTCCATCTGCAACAGAGATGCAGGGAAAGGACAAGGACAGAGAATTCAGCTGCAAGACTCCGAGAATTCTGCATCCAGACATCATTTCTGGTCCCACTGTCCCTAGTAGAAAGGTGTCATCATTCCAGGTTCCAGGCAGCCTGTACTCAGCATGTGCTTCTACAGTGGGGGTTTGTCGTTTAGGAAAACCTGCTCAGGCTTTTCCCTTCTTTCCTCACAAACAGGAATACTTGTCCTGGGCCTGGATGCAGGCAGAGCCCTGAGGAGAGCACGTGGGACATGGTGCAGTGGGCAGGGACAGCCAGCTGCAGAGTTCAGGGGGAAGGGCTTCTGGTGCAGGGCCAGGCATGTCAGTCCCAGCTGGGCCATGTCAGACATGTCCCCAGGCTGGGCTTGGGGAGCAGCTTGTCCAAACAGGGTCAGCCTGGCAAGGGGCTCATTCTTCAGTGGGCCCACACCTCCTAAGGAGACATTCAGCATCAAGATCACCTGGGGAATGCCTAAGTTGCTTCTTCTTTGAACTGAAATAGAAAAATTACTCCCTTTTATAAAACTGAAAATCATGAGCTGTACCTTGAAATCTTCCTCCTTAAGAGAACTCCAAAGTGACTCCAAGCAGCTGCACAAGGCCTGGAGACTGGAAGACATTGGAAAGAAGACAAAGAGCTCCTGAGGGTTTTCTGTATTTTAATGATCCCCAACGGTGGATTTGGGGCTGAGTCCAGGAGCCCCAGGCACTGAGAGAAGGTTGAAGAAGCTGCTCAAGGAGTCAGAGCAAAACTCCAAGTCCCTTGGAGCATCACTGGCCCCACTGAGGGCAGGGACTGCCAAAGGCTCCCCAGGGAGTGGTGAGAGCAGATCCTTGAGGCCAGGATTGCAGGAGCCCGAGGCTGTGAGCAGGGAACTGCAATGCTGAGCAAGGCCTGGGCTGGTTGGAGGAAGCAGAAAGGCCAAGGCCTGAGCCCAGGCCTGGGCCAGCAGGGCCTGTCCCTCACAGGTGGCTCGGGGCTGTTCCTGGAGCACTGGGATGGGAGAGGCAGCAAGGACAAATGTCATCAAGCTGTGTGACACTCCAGATGCTCATGGAACCAAGGGCCAGTGTGACACAGCGGGGCCTCATGGAAACAAGAGGCCGTGCTGAGCCTGCGCGCCTGTAACACCCCAGAACACTGAAATGCTGAGGGTGAGCAAAGGCTCCTTTACTCGAGTTTGGTGCAGAGTAGAAACCCCAGCCAGATATTCTCAAGAGGTCAAAACGACACAAAAGTGTACTGGAAAAATACAGAAAACCGAGCTCCTTTGGCAAATGATTTCATACAACATCCAATTCAACGTGCATCACTTAGCGTAGCAGGAACATCATTAACTCGGCCCATGTAAGATGGAAACCTTTAGGCATAAAAATGTTAAACTACCCAAAAACATTCCAGTAAAAGAGGATAAGAAGGTTAAAAGAGAAAAAAGAGACAGAAAGACAGAAGATCTCCAGATAGATATGCAGAGAGCTACCAGCTGCTAGGCTTCCAGTGTGGCTGAGACACAGACCCAGGAGATTTCAGGATTCAGACCAGGGCTTGACGTCATGCCCGATTTTTTAAATCCCTAGCGTTTTCTAAGCTCTCCTCTTTTCAGGGACATCTGCTTTCTTACCACGCACTGCTGTGTTTCATTGCCTTTGTGTGGGATTGATTGACGGCTCAGCCAATCAGAGCTGGGTGGGCGCTGCCCCTGCTGTGTGCTTGATTGACGGCTCAGCCAATCAGAGCTGGCTGGGCGGTGACCCTGCTGTGTGATTGATTGACGGCTCAACCAATCAGAGCTGGCTGGGCGCTGCCCCTGCTGTGTGATTGATTGACGGCTCAGCCAATCAGAGCTGGCTGGGCGCTGCCCCTGCTGTGTGATTGATTGACGGCTCAGGCAGTCACAGCTGGGTTTGCTCTGCCCCTGCTGTGTGATTGGCAGATCTGCCAGGCCATGGCTGGGGGCGGGGTTCTGTCCCACCTCATTCCAAGGTCTGTCCCAGCCCCGGCCCCACTCGGGCATTCCGAGCATCCCGACGGGTCTGGGGACATTGATGTCATCCAGCCTCTGACAGCGACCATGGGGACACTGCGGAACCTCATGGAACCAGAGACCATTTTGACACTCTGGTGCCTCATGCAATCAGGGGCACCTTTGTGAGACTCAGGACCCCAATGGAACCAAGGGTCAGTGATGAAGCTGTGCGGCCCAGAGAACCAAGGAGCCTTTGTTACACAGCAGGGCCACATGGAGCCCAGGGGCCGTGGTGACTCTGCAGGACCTTAGGGAAGCAAGGGGCCATTGTTTACACTACAGAAGCAGGGAGAATATTGTGACAAGGAGAATATCGGGACACTACAGGGACTCCTGGAATCAAGGAGAACATTGTGACACTGTGAGGCCCCATGGAACCAAGGCAACATGGAACAGGTCTGGCTGGCTGGGCCTCCCCGGGGGCCACCTGGCAAGACTGGCTGATCCTGGAATGTTGAGGACTGCCTCTCATCAGCTCCTGGAGCACTAAGGCTCTGTGCTTTCCTTCCTATGGAAAAGTACCAGCCCCTTTTGCAGGTTCCCACGGCTGAAACTGATATTCCCCCTGAAAAAGCACTACATACAAGGCTTGCTCCCAGCCAAAATCTGCTAGGAGTAACAGCTCTGGGTGGCCACCGTTTCCTGAGGGCTGCCTCTCATCTACCACTCTAAGGGTCGGTGTGAAGTTTCCCTCATTTTTGCCTCATGACCCTCTCAAGAAGACCTCAAGGACCCCCGCCCAGGTTGACTCTGGACAATGGTTTTCTGGCCTGCTTGAGGTGGGTGCTTGCCAAGGGACTCTTTGCAGGTGTGTTGTGCTCACTGGACTGTGCTGTCATGGTACCAGCTGAAGCCTGCATGTACTGCACGACCGCACCTGTCTCTTGGAGCACCACACAATGCTCCATAAATCTCCCCGCCTCTTGGCCACAAGCCACTCGCTTTGGAAAAGGACTACAAAAGAGCGATCCTCTGGAGAAGACCCTGAGTACTCCCCACGGATGACCACCCTTCCATTGGCTGGCCCACCATGACCTTGGTCTCGTCTGTTGGTAGCTACTTCCCCCTTCCCCTCCTTTTCTCTCTCTATACTCCGTTTCCTATATCTCTCCCCTCTAGCGCAACTGAATTGTTTGGCATTCAATAAAAATGCATTGCTGTTGTTGAATAAACTGATTTGTCCCCCGCTATTTACCTGTTTGCACCTCTGAGATCGAACAATCCTCGGCCTGTGTTGGCAGATGGTGACACACCCCCACCCCCCCCCCCCCCCCATCCCCCATGCCCCTGCTTCTCCCAGTTGATTGCTGATCGTGGTGTGACATGGAATGGAACATCCCTTGGGCCAGTCCAGCCCAGCTGTCCCATCCCTGTTCCCTCAGGAACACTTGCCCATCCCAAGTCCATGGGTTGGAGGGGCTTGCAGACACGCCTCGTGGGGCGAGCACTGTGACAAGGACAGGAGAACAGAACAACATTTACACTTACCAAGGGCAGAGAACAGAAGAGCACAGTCTTGGAGAAACGCACAAAGGATGTAGCCCAGGCAAACGGAGCGTGCACAAAACGCAAGGAGAATGTCAGCTCAGCTCTGCAAGGCTGACAAAAGCAGAAGTTATACACAACAATAATATTGCCCTTCCTCAAAAGTGGGGATCAAAGAGCAGTCACCTAAAAAGGACAGTGCATGTTGAAGACACTCCAAAGAACCATAGAAGGACTTGTGAGAAGGGGTGCAATTATGGCAAATAAATTCCAGGTGGGGTTAACTAATGAATACATCATCAGTGTGAGTGATAAAAGCTCCGATTGCCTGGTGGCCAGTGCACTCGAGTAGATGAAGGATTGCCCAAGTGACCACCATGGTGTAATAAAGAATACCTGCTCTCAAATCCTCAAAACTGTGTTCAAAAGTTGCTATCCAGCAGATTTCAGTATCAGTGGTGTCCCTGACTCCATTATGCCCCTTGCACACTTTCACGAGGGCCCCTTGGTTCCACGAGGCCCTGCTGGATAACAGTGGACCCTTGGTTCCATTTGGGTCTGTACTGTCAAAATGGCCTCCTTAGTTCTGCACTGCCACAATGCTCTCTCCTTGGTGCCACGAGGCCTTGGTGTGTCACAACAGCCTCTCGGTTCCATGAACTGCCATAGTGTCAGCACGGTCTCTTGCATCTGCAGTATCACGATGGACAATTGGTTACAAGCAGCCCCGCTGTGTCACAACGACTACTTGGTTCATGAGGCCCCACAGTGTCACCATGGCCCCTTGGTTCCCCGAGGCCTCGCTGTAGAACAATGGCCTCTCAGTTCCAGGAGGTTTTGTACTGTCAACAGTGCTCTCCTTGGTTCTACAGTGGCTGCTTGCTTCCATAATTCTTCCTCAGTGTCACAGTGGTCTCCTTGGTTCCATGAGGCTCTGCAATGTCCCAATATCCCATCGTTTCCATGAGCTTCTGTCCCATCAACCATGTCCTTTGCTCCAGTGAGGCCCCGCAACGGCACACCGGACCCTTGGCTCCATGAGGTTCCATAGTGTAACATGGGTGCCTTGATTCCAAGAGGTTCTGCTGGGTCACACTGGACCCTTGGTTCCATGAGGTTCCGTGGTATCGCCATGGTTTCCCTGGATCCGCAGTAGCGCTACGGACCATAGGTTTCATGCAGCTTTGCTGTGCTACAGTGGCTCCTTGGTTCCATCAAGTGCCACTGTGTAACAAGGGAATCTTGGTCCCATGAGGTTCTGGACTGTCACAATGGTGTCCTTGGTTCTGGACTCTAACAACGGACCCTTGGTTCCACGAGGTTCCATTACGTCACAATGCTCTCCTTGGTTCCACAAGGCCTTGCTTTGTCACAATGGACCCTTGGTTCCATGAGCTTCCGTAGTGTAACCATGGTCTCCTGGGATCTGCATTGTCACAATGGACAATTGGTTGCATGGGAGCCTGCTGTGTCACAAGAGAGCCTTAGCTCCATGAGGTTCTGGACTGTCACAGTGGTCTCCCTGCTTCAACGAGGCCCTGGAGTGTCTCGAGGGCTGCTTGGTTCTGTGAGCTTCCACAACGTCCCAATGGTCTCCTTGTTTCTGCAGTGTCATAGTGGACTCTTGGTTCCATGAGGTTCCTAAATGTCACAGGTCTCCTTGGTTCCATGTGGCCCTGCTGTGTCACCCCAGCCCCTTGGTTCCAGGAGTTTCTGGGCTGTCAACAGTGGTTCCTTTGTTCCAATCAGGCACCGCTGTGTCACACTGCACCCTGGCTTCCATGAAGTTCTTCAGTGTCACAGTGGCCCCTTGGATCCATGCGGTCCCATAGTGTCACCATGGTCTCCTTGGACCTGCATTGTCATCAGGGACCATTGGTTCCATGTGGCCTGGCTGTGTCACAGTGATGTGGATTCCGTAATTGCCTTCAGTGTCACAATGGAGCCTTGTTTCTGTGAGGCTCTGAACTGTCACAACTGTCTCCTTGGTTCCATCAGCCCCCGCTGTGTCACAAGGGTCCCCTTGGTTCCATGAGCACACCAAAGCTTTGCATAAACATTGAGCAGCACCTGCTTAACACACCTGGGAACATCTGTCTGCATTCAAAAGACAGGTCACAGCTGAGAAAGGCACCAGCAGCTTCCATCTGCAACAGAGATGCAGGGAAAGGACAAGGACAGAGAATTCAGCTGCAAGACTCCGAGAATTCTGCATCCAGACATCATTTCTGGTCCCACTGTCCCTAGTAGAAAGGTGTCATCATTCCAGGTTCCAGGCAGCCTGTACTCAGCATGTGCTTCTACAGTGGGGGTTTGTCGTTTAGGAAAACCTGCTCAGGCTTTTCCCTTCTTTCCTCACAAACAGGAATACTTGTCCTGGGCCTGGATGCAGGCAGAGCCCTGAGGAGAGCACGTGGGACATGGTGCAGTGGGCAGGGACAGCCAGCTGCAGAGTTCAGGGGGAAGGGCTTCTGGTGCAGGGCCAGGCATGTCAGTCCCAGCTGGGCCATGTCAGACATGTCCCCAGGCTGGGCTTGGGGAGCAGCTTGTCCAAACAGGGTCAGCCTGGCAAGGGGCTCATTCTTCAGTGGGCCCACACCTCCTAAGGAGACATTCAGCATCAAGATCACCTGGGGAATGCCTAAGTTGCTTCTTCTTTGAACTGAAATAGAAAAATTACTCCCTTTTATAAAACTGAAAATCATGAGCTGTACCTTGAAATCTTCCTCCTTAAGAGAACTCCAAAGTGACTCCAAGCAGCTGCACAAGGCCTGGAGACTGGAAGACATTGGAAAGAAGACAAAGAGCTCCTGAGGGTTTTCTGTATTTTAATGATCCCCAACGGTGGATTTGGGGCTGAGTCCAGGAGCCCCAGGCACTGAGAGAAGGTTGAAGAAGCTGCTCAAGGAGTCAGAGCAAAACTCCAAGTCCCTTGGAGCATCACTGGCCCCACTGAGGGCAGGGACTGCCAAAGGCTCCCCAGGGAGTGGTGAGAGCAGATCCTTGAGGCCAGGATTGCAGGAGCCCGAGGCTGTGAGCAGGGAACTGCAATGCTGAGCAAGGCCTGGGCTGGTTGGAGGAAGCAGAAAGGCCAAGGCCTGAGCCCAGGCCTGGGCCAGCAGGGCCTGTCCCTCACAGGTGGCTCGGGGCTGTTCCTGGAGCACTGGGATGGGAGAGGCAGCAAGGACAAATGTCATCAAGCTGTGTGACACTCCAGATGCTCATGGAACCAAGGGCCAGTGTGACACAGCGGGGCCTCATGGAAACAAGAGGCCGTGCTGAGCCTGCGCGCCTGTAACACCCCAGAACACTGAAATGCTGAGGGTGAGCAAAGGCTCCTTTACTCGAGTTTGGTGCAGAGTAGAAACCCCAGCCAGATATTCTCAAGAGGTCAAAACGACACAAAAGTGTACTGGAAAAATACAGAAAACCGAGCTCCTTTGGCAAATGATTTCATACAACATCCAATTCAACGTGCATCACTTAGCGTAGCAGGAACATCATTAACTCGGCCCATGTAAGATGGAAACCTTTAGGCATAAAAATGTTAAACTACCCAAAAACATTCCAGTAAAAGAGGATAAGAAGGTTAAAAGAGAAAAAAGAGACAGAAAGACAGAAGATCTCCAGATAGATATGCAGAGAGCTACCAGCTGCTAGGCTTCCAGTGTGGCTGAGACACAGACCCAGGAGATTTCAGGATTCAGACCAGGGCTTGACGTCATGCCCGATTTTTTAAATCCCTAGCGTTTTCTAAGCTCTCCTCTTTTCAGGGACATCTGCTTTCTTACCACGCACTGCTGTGTTTCATTGCCTTTGTGTGGGATTGATTGACGGCTCAGCCAATCAGAGCTGGGTGGGCGCTGCCCCTGCTGTGTGCTTGATTGACGGCTCAGCCAATCAGAGCTGGCTGGGCGGTGACCCTGCTGTGTGATTGATTGACGGCTCAACCAATCAGAGCTGGCTGGGCGCTGCCCCTGCTGTGTGATTGATTGACGGCTCAGCCAATCAGAGCTGGCTGGGCGCTGCCCCTGCTGTGTGATTGATTGACGGCTCAGGCAGTCACAGCTGGGTTTGCTCTGCCCCTGCTGTGTGATTGGCAGATCTGCCAGGCCATGGCTGGGGGCGGGGTTCTGTCCCACCTCATTCCAAGGTCTGTCCCAGCCCCGGCCCCACTCGGGCATTCCGAGCATCCCGACGGGTCTGGGGACATTGATGTCATCCAGCCTCTGACAGCGACCATGGGGACACTGCGGAACCTCATGGAACCAGAGACCATTTTGACACTCTGGTGCCTCATGCAATCAGGGGCACCTTTGTGAGACTCAGGACCCCAATGGAACCAAGGGTCAGTGATGAAGCTGTGCGGCCCAGAGAACCAAGGAGCCTTTGTTACACAGCAGGGCCACATGGAGCCCAGGGGCCGTGGTGACTCTGCAGGACCTTAGGGAAGCAAGGGGCCATTGTTTACACTACAGAAGCAGGGAGAATATTGTGACAAGGAGAATATCGGGACACTACAGGGACTCCTGGAATCAAGGAGAACATTGTGACACTGTGAGGCCCCATGGAACCAAGGCAACATGGAACAGGTCTGGCTGGCTGGGCCTCCCCGGGGGCCACCTGGCAAGACTGGCTGATCCTGGAATGTTGAGGACTGCCTCTCATCAGCTCCTGGAGCACTAAGGCTCTGTGCTTTCCTTCCTATGGAAAAGTACCAGCCCCTTTTGCAGGTTCCCACGGCTGAAACTGATATTCCCCCTGAAAAAGCACTACATACAAGGCTTGCTCCCAGCCAAAATCTGCTAGGAGTAACAGCTCTGGGTGGCCACCGTTTCCTGAGGGCTGCCTCTCATCTACCACTCTAAGGGTCGGTGTGAAGTTTCCCTCATTTTTGCCTCATGACCCTCTCAAGAAGACCTCAAGGACCCCCGCCCAGGTTGACTCTGGACAATGGTTTTCTGGCCTGCTTGAGGTGGGTGCTTGCCAAGGGACTCTTTGCAGGTGTGTTGTGCTCACTGGACTGTGCTGTCATGGTACCAGCTGAAGCCTGCATGTACTGCACGACCGCACCTGTCTCTTGGAGCACCACACAATGCTCCATAAATCTCCCCGCCTCTTGGCCACAAGCCACTCGCTTTGGAAAAGGACTACAAAAGAGCGATCCTCTGGAGAAGACCCTGAGTACTCCCCACGGATGACCACCCTTCCATTGGCTGGCCCACCATGACCTTGGTCTCGTCTGTTGGTAGCTACTTCCCCCTTCCCCTCCTTTTCTCTCTCTATACTCCGTTTCCTATATCTCTCCCCTCTAGCGCAACTGAATTGTTTGGCATTCAATAAAAATGCATTGCTGTTGTTGAATAAACTGATTTGTCCCCCGCTATTTACCTGTTTGCACCTCTGAGATCGAACAATCCTCGGCCTGTGTTGGCAGATGGTGACACACCCCCACCCCCCCCCCCCCCCCATCCCCCATGCCCCTGCTTCTCCCAGTTGATTGCTGATCGTGGTGTGACATGGAATGGAACATCCCTTGGGCCAGTCCAGCCCAGCTGTCCCATCCCTGTTCCCTCAGGAACACTTGCCCATCCCAAGTCCATGGGTTGGAGGGGCTTGCAGACACGCCTCGTGGGGCGAGCACTGTGACAAGGACAGGAGAACAGAACAACATTTACACTTACCAAGGGCAGAGAACAGAAGAGCACAGTCTTGGAGAAACGCACAAAGGATGTAGCCCAGGCAAACGGAGCGTGCACAAAACGCAAGGAGAATGTCAGCTCAGCTCTGCAAGGCTGACAAAAGCAGAAGTTATACACAACAATAATATTGCCCTTCCTCAAAAGTGGGGATCAAAGAGCAGTCACCTAAAAAGGACAGTGCATGTTGAAGACACTCCAAAGAACCATAGAAGGACTTGTGAGAAGGGGTGCAATTATGGCAAATAAATTCCAGGTGGGGTTAACTAATGAATACATCATCAGTGTGAGTGATAAAAGCTCCGATTGCCTGGTGGCCAGTGCACTCGAGTAGATGAAGGATTGCCCAAGTGACCACCATGGTGTAATAAAGAATACCTGCTCTCAAATCCTCAAAACTGTGTTCAAAAGTTGCTATCCAGCAGATTTCAGTATCAGTGGTGTCCCTGACTCCATTATGCCCCTTGCACACTTTCACGAGGGCCCCTTGGTTCCACGAGGCCCTGCTGGATAACAGTGGACCCTTGGTTCCATTTGGGTCTGTACTGTCAAAATGGCCTCCTTAGTTCTGCACTGCCACAATGCTCTCTCCTTGGTGCCACGAGGCCTTGGTGTGTCACAACAGCCTCTCGGTTCCATGAACTGCCATAGTGTCAGCACGGTCTCTTGCATCTGCAGTATCACGATGGACAATTGGTTACAAGCAGCCCCGCTGTGTCACAACGACTACTTGGTTCATGAGGCCCCACAGTGTCACCATGGCCCCTTGGTTCCCCGAGGCCTCGCTGTAGAACAATGGCCTCTCAGTTCCAGGAGGTTTTGTACTGTCAACAGTGCTCTCCTTGGTTCTACAGTGGCTGCTTGCTTCCATAATTCTTCCTCAGTGTCACAGTGGTCTCCTTGGTTCCATGAGGCTCTGCAATGTCCCAATATCCCATCGTTTCCATGAGCTTCTGTCCCATCAACCATGTCCTTTGCTCCAGTGAGGCCCCGCAACGGCACACCGGACCCTTGGCTCCATGAGGTTCCATAGTGTAACATGGGTGCCTTGATTCCAAGAGGTTCTGCTGGGTCACACTGGACCCTTGGTTCCATGAGGTTCCGTGGTATCGCCATGGTTTCCCTGGATCCGCAGTAGCGCTACGGACCATAGGTTTCATGCAGCTTTGCTGTGCTACAGTGGCTCCTTGGTTCCATCAAGTGCCACTGTGTAACAAGGGAATCTTGGTCCCATGAGGTTCTGGACTGTCACAATGGTGTCCTTGGTTCTGGACTCTAACAACGGACCCTTGGTTCCACGAGGTTCCATTACGTCACAATGCTCTCCTTGGTTCCACAAGGCCTTGCTTTGTCACAATGGACCCTTGGTTCCATGAGCTTCCGTAGTGTAACCATGGTCTCCTGGGATCTGCATTGTCACAATGGACAATTGGTTGCATGGGAGCCTGCTGTGTCACAAGAGAGCCTTAGCTCCATGAGGTTCTGGACTGTCACAGTGGTCTCCCTGCTTCAACGAGGCCCTGGAGTGTCTCGAGGGCTGCTTGGTTCTGTGAGCTTCCACAACGTCCCAATGGTCTCCTTGTTTCTGCAGTGTCATAGTGGACTCTTGGTTCCATGAGGTTCCTAAATGTCACAGGTCTCCTTGGTTCCATGTGGCCCTGCTGTGTCACCCCAGCCCCTTGGTTCCAGGAGTTTCTGGGCTGTCAACAGTGGTTCCTTTGTTCCAATCAGGCACCGCTGTGTCACACTGCACCCTGGCTTCCATGAAGTTCTTCAGTGTCACAGTGGCCCCTTGGATCCATGCGGTCCCATAGTGTCACCATGGTCTCCTTGGACCTGCATTGTCATCAGGGACCATTGGTTCCATGTGGCCTGGCTGTGTCACAGTGATGTGGATTCCGTAATTGCCTTCAGTGTCACAATGGAGCCTTGTTTCTGTGAGGCTCTGAACTGTCACAACTGTCTCCTTGGTTCCATCAGCCCCCGCTGTGTCACAAGGGTCCCCTTGGTTCCATGAGCACACCAAAGCTTTGCATAAACATTGAGCAGCACCTGCTTAACACACCTGGGAACATCTGTCTGCATTCAAAAGACAGGTCACAGCTGAGAAAGGCACCAGCAGCTTCCATCTGCAACAGAGATGCAGGGAAAGGACAAGGACAGAGAATTCAGCTGCAAGACTCCGAGAATTCTGCATCCAGACATCATTTCTGGTCCCACTGTCCCTAGTAGAAAGGTGTCATCATTCCAGGTTCCAGGCAGCCTGTACTCAGCATGTGCTTCTACAGTGGGGGTTTGTCGTTTAGGAAAACCTGCTCAGGCTTTTCCCTTCTTTCCTCACAAACAGGAATACTTGTCCTGGGCCTGGATGCAGGCAGAGCCCTGAGGAGAGCACGTGGGACATGGTGCAGTGGGCAGGGACAGCCAGCTGCAGAGTTCAGGGGGAAGGGCTTCTGGTGCAGGGCCAGGCATGTCAGTCCCAGCTGGGCCATGTCAGACATGTCCCCAGGCTGGGCTTGGGGAGCAGCTTGTCCAAACAGGGTCAGCCTGGCAAGGGGCTCATTCTTCAGTGGGCCCACACCTCCTAAGGAGACATTCAGCATCAAGATCACCTGGGGAATGCCTAAGTTGCTTCTTCTTTGAACTGAAAAAGAAAAATTACTCCCTTTTATAAAACTGAAAATCATGAGCTGTACCTTGAAATCTTCCTCCTTAAGAGAACTCCAAAGTGACTCCAAGCAGCTGCACAAGGCCTGGAGACTGGAAGACATTGGAAAGAAGACAAAGAGCTCCTGAGGGTTTTCTGTATTTTAATGATCCCCAACGGTGGATTTGGGGCTGAGTCCAGGAGCCCCAGGCACTGAGAGAAGGTTGAAGAAGCTGCTCAAGGAGTCAGAAGCAAAACTCCAAGTCCCTTGGAGCATCACTGGCCCCACTGAGGGCAGGGACTGCCAAAGGCTCCCCAGGGAGTGGTGAGAGCAGATCCTTGAGGCCAGGATTGCAGGAGCCCGAGGCTGTGAGCAGGGAACTGCAATGCTGAGCAAGGCCTGGGCTGGTTGGAGGAAGCAGAAAGGCCAAGGCCTGAGCCCAGGCCTGGGCCAGCAGGGCCTGTCCCTCACAGGTGGCTCGGGGCTGTTCCTGGAGCACTGGGATGGGAGAGGCAGCAAGGACAAATGTCATCAAGCTGTGTGACACTCCAGATGCTCATGGAACCAAGGGCCAGTGTGACACAGCGGGGCCTCATGGAAACAAGAGGCCGTGCTGAGCCTGCGCGCCTCTAACACCCCAGAACACTGAAATGCTGAGGGTGAGCAAAGGCTCCTTTACTCGAGTTTGGTGCAGAGTAGAAACCCCAGCCAGATATTCTCAAGAGGTCAAAACGACACAAAAGTGTACTGGAAAAATACAGAAAACCGAGCTCCTTTGGCAAATGATTTCATACAACATCCAATTCAACGTGCATCACTTAGCGTAGCAGGAACATCATTAACTCGGCCCATGTAAGATGGAAACCTTTAGGCATAAAAATGTTAAACTACCCAAAAACATTCCAGTAAAAGAGGATAAGAAGGTTAAAAGAGAAAAAAGAGACAGAAAGACAGAAGATCTCCAGATAGATATGCAGAGAGCTACCAGCTGCTAGGCTTCCAGTGTGGCTGAGACACAGACCCAGGAGATTTCAGGATTCAGACCAGGGCTTGACGTCATGCCCGATTTTTTAAATCCCTAGCGTTTTCTAAGCTCTCCTCTTTTCAGGGACATCTGCTTTCTTACCACGCACTGCTGTGTTTCATTGCCTTTGTGTGGGATTGATTGACGGCTCAGCCAATCAGAGCTGGGTGGGCGCTGCCCCTGCTGTGTGCTTGATTGACGGCTCAGCCAATCAGAGCTGGCTGGGCGGTGACCCTGCTGTGTGATTGATTGACGGCTCAACCAATCAGAGCTGGCTGGGCGCTGCCCCTGCTGTGTGATTGATTGACGGCTCAGCCAATCAGAGCTGGCTGGGCGCTGCCCCTGCTGTGTGATTGATTGACGGCTCAGGCAGTCACAGCTGGGTTTGCTCTGCCCCTGCTGTGTGATTGGCAGATCTGCCAGGCCATGGCTGGGGGCGGGGTTCTGTCCCACCTCATTCCAAGGTCTGTCCCAGCCCCGGCCCCACTCGGGCATTCCGAGCATCCCGACGGGTCTGGGGACATTGATGTCATCCAGCCTCTGACAGCGACCATGGGGACACTGCGGAACCTCATGGAACCAGAGACCATTTTGACACTCTGGTGCCTCATGCAATCAGGGGCACCTTTGTGAGACTCAGGACCCCAATGGAACCAAGGGTCAGTGATGAAGCTGTGCGGCCCAGAGAACCAAGGAGCCTTTGTTACACAGCAGGGCCACATGGAGCCCAGGGGCCGTGGTGACTCTGCAGGACCTTAGGGAAGCAAGGGGCCATTGTTTACACTACAGAAGCAGGGAGAATATTGTGACAAGGAGAATATCGGGACACTACAGGGACTCCTGGAATCAAGGAGAACATTGTGACACTGTGAGGCCCCATGGAACCAAGGCAACATGGAACAGGTCTGGCTGGCTGGGCCTCCCCGGGGGCCACCTGGCAAGACTGGCTGATCCTGGAATGTTGAGGACTGCCTCTCATCAGCTCCTGGAGCACTAAGGCTCTGTGCTTTCCTTCCTATGGAAAAGTACCAGCCCCTTTTGCAGGTTCCCACGGCTGAAACTGATATTCCCCCTGAAAAAGCACTACATACAAGGCTTGCTCCCAGCCAAAATCTGCTAGGAGTAACAGCTCTGGGTGGCCACCGTTTCCTGAGGGCTGCCTCTCATCTACCACTCTAAGGGTCGGTGTGAAGTTTCCCTCATTTTTGCCTCATGACCCTCTCAAGAAGACCTCAAGGACCCCCGCCCAGGTTGACTCTGGACAATGGTTTTCTGGCCTGCTTGAGGTGGGTGCTTGCCAAGGGACTCTTTGCAGGTGTGTTGTGCTCACTGGACTGTGCTGTCATGGTACCAGCTGAAGCCTGCATGTACTGCACGACCGCACCTGTCTCTTGGAGCACCACACAATGCTCCATAAATCTCCCCGCCTCTTGGCCACAAGCCACTCGCTTTGGAAAAGGACTACAAAAGAGCGATCCTCTGGAGAAGACCCTGAGTACTCCCCACGGATGACCACCCTTCCATTGGCTGGCCCACCATGACCTTGGTCTCGTCTGTTGGTAGCTACTTCCCCCTTCCCCTCCTTTTCTCTCTCTATACTCCGTTTCCTATATCTCTCCCCTCTAGCGCAACTGAATTGTTTGGCATTCAATAAAAATGCATTGCTGTTGTTGAATAAACTGATTTGTCCCCCGCTATTTACCTGTTTGCACCTCTGAGATCGAACAATCCTCGGCCTGTGTTGGCAGATGGTGACACACCCCCACCCCCCCCCCCCCCCATCCCCCATGCCCCTGCTTCTCCCAGTTGATTGCTGATCGTGGTGTGACATGGAATGGAACATCCCTTGGGCCAGTCCAGCCCAGCTGTCCCATCCCTGTTCCCTCAGGAACACTTGCCCATCCCAAGTCCATGGGTTGGAGGGGCTTGCAGACACGCCTCGTGGGGCGAGCACTGTGACAAGGACAGGAGAACAGAACAACATTTACACTTACCAAGGGCAGAGAACAGAAGAGCACAGTCTTGGAGAAACGCACAAAGGATGTAGCCCAGGCAAACGGAGCGTGCACAAAACGCAAGGAGAATGTCAGCTCAGCTCTGCAAGGCTGACAAAAGCAGAAGTTATACACAACAATAATATTGCCCTTCCTCAAAAGCGGGGATCAAAGAGCAGTCACCTAAAAAGGACAGTGCATGTTGAAGACACACTCCAAAGAACCATAGAAGGACTTGTGAGAAGGGGTGCAATTATGGCAAATAAATTCCAGGTGGGGTTAACTAATGAATACATCATCAGTGTGAGTGATAAAAGCTCCGATTGCCTGGTGGCCAGTGCACTCGAGGATTGCCCAAGTGACCACCATGGTGTAATAAAGAATACCTGCTCTCAAATCCTCAAAACTGTGTTCAAAAGTTGCTATCCAGCAGATTTCAGTATCAGTGGTGTCCCTGACTCCATTATGCCCCTTGCACACTTTCACGAGGGCCCCTTGGTTCCACGAGGCCCTGCTGGATAACAGTGGACCCTTGGTTCCATTTGGGTCTGTACTGTCAAAATGGCCTCCTTAGTTCTGCACTGCCACAATGCTCTCTCCTTGGTGCCACGAGGCCTTGGTGTGTCACAACAGCCTCTCGGTTCCATGAACTGCCATAGTGTCAGCACGGTCTCTTGCATCTGCAGTATCACGATGGACAATTGGTTACAAGCAGCCCCGCTGTGTCACAACGACTACTTGGTTCATGAGGCCCCACAGTGTCACCATGGCCCCTTGGTTCCCCGAGGCCTCGCTGTAGAACAATGGCCTCTCAGTTCCAGGAGGTTTTGTACTGTCAACAGTGCTCTCCTTGGTTCTACAGTGGCTGCTTGCTTCCATAATTCTTCCTCAGTGTCACAGTGGTCTCCTTGGTTCCATGAGGCTCTGCAATGTCCCAATATCCCATCGTTTCCATGAGCTTCTGTCCCATCAACCATGTCCTTTGCTCCAGTGAGGCCCCGCAACGGCACACCGGACCCTTGGCTCCATGAGGTTCCATAGTGTAACATGGGTGCCTTGATTCCAAGAGGTTCTGCTGGGTCACACTGGACCCTTGGTTCCATGAGGTTCCGTGGTATCGCCATGGTTTCCCTGGATCCGCAGTAGCGCTACGGACCATAGGTTTCATGCAGCTTTGCTGTGCTACAGTGGCTCCTTGGTTCCATCAAGTGCCACTGTGTAACAAGGGAATCTTGGTCCCATGAGGTTCTGGACTGTCACAATGGTGTCCTTGGTTCTGGACTCTAACAACGGACCCTTGGTTCCACGAGGTTCCATTACGTCACAATGCTCTCCTTGGTTCCACAAGGCCTTGCTTTGTCACAATGGACCCTTGGTTCCATGAGCTTCCGTAGTGTAACCATGGTCTCCTGGGATCTGCATTGTCACAATGGACAATTGGTTGCATGGGAGCCTGCTGTGTCACAAGAGAGCCTTAGCTCCATGAGGTTCTGGACTGTCACAGTGGTCTCCCTGCTTCAACGAGGCCCTGGAGTGTCTCGAGGGCTGCTTGGTTCTGTGAGCTTCCACAACGTCCCAATGGTCTCCTTGTTTCTGCAGTGTCATAGTGGACTCTTGGTTCCATGAGGTTCCTAAATGTCACAGGTCTCCTTGGTTCCATGTGGCCCTGCTGTGTCACCCCAGCCCCTTGGTTCCAGGAGTTTCTGGGCTGTCAACAGTGGTTCCTTTGTTCCAATCAGGCACCGCTGTGTCACACTGCACCCTGGCTTCCATGAAGTTCTTCAGTGTCACAGTGGCCCCTTGGATCCATGCGGTCCCATAGTGTCACCATGGTCTCCTTGGACCTGCATTGTCATCAGGGACCATTGGTTCCATGTGGCCTGGCTGTGTCACAGTGATGTGGATTCCGTAATTGCCTTCAGTGTCACAATGGAGCCTTGTTTCTGTGAGGCTCTGAACTGTCACAACTGTCTCCTTGGTTCCATCAGCCCCCGCTGTGTCACAAGGGTCCCCTTGGTTCCATGAGCACACCAAAGCTTTGCATAAACATTGAGCAGCACCTGCTTAACACACCTGGGAACATCTGTCTGCATTCAAAAGACAGGTCACAGCTGAGAAAGGCACCAGCAGCTTCCATCTGCAACAGAGATGCAGGGAAAGGACAAGGACAGAGAATTCAGCTGCAAGACTCCGAGAATTCTGCATCCAGACATCATTTCTGGTCCCACTGTCCCTAGTAGAAAGGTGTCATCATTCCAGGTTCCAGGCAGCCTGTACTCAGCATGTGCTTCTACAGTGGGGGTTTGTCGTTTAGGAAAACCTGCTCAGGCTTTTCCCTTCTTTCCTCACAAACAGGAATACTTGTCCTGGGCCTGGATGCAGGCAGAGCCCTGAGGAGAGCACGTGGGACATGGTGCAGTGGGCAGGGACAGCCAGCTGCAGAGTTCAGGGGGAAGGGCTTCTGGTGCAGGGCCAGGCATGTCAGTCCCAGCTGGGCCATGTCAGACATGTCCCCAGGCTGGGCTTGGGGAGCAGCTTGTCCAAACAGGGTCAGCCTGGCAAGGGGCTCATTCTTCAGTGGGCCCACACCTCCTAAGGAGACATTCAGCATCAAGATCACCTGGGGAATGCCTAAGTTGCTTCTTCTTTGAACTGAAAAAGAAAAATTACTCCCTTTTATAAAACTGAAAATCATGAGCTGTACCTTGAAATCTTCCTCCTTAAGAGAACTCCAAAGTGACTCCAAGCAGCTGCACAAGGCCTGGAGACTGGAAGACATTGGAAAGAAGACAAAGAGCTCCTGAGGGTTTTCTGTATTTTAATGATCCCCAACGGTGGATTTGGGGCTGAGTCCAGGAGCCCCAGGCACTGAGAGAAGGTTGAAGAAGCTGCTCAAGGAGTCAGAAGCAAAACTCCAAGTCCCTTGGAGCATCACTGGCCCCACTGAGGGCAGGGACTGCCAAAGGCTCCCCAGGGAGTGGTGAGAGCAGATCCTTGAGGCCAGGATTGCAGGAGCCCGAGGCTGTGAGCAGGGAACTGCAATGCTGAGCAAGGCCTGGGCTGGTTGGAGGAAGCAGAAAGGCCAAGGCCTGAGCCCAGGCCTGGGCCAGCAGGGCCTGTCCCTCACAGGTGGCTCGGGGCTGTTCCTGGAGCACTGGGATGGGAGAGGCAGCAAGGACAAATGTCATCAAGCTGTGTGACACTCCAGATGCTCATGGAACCAAGGGCCAGTGTGACACAGCGGGGCCTCATGGAAACAAGAGGCCGTGCTGAGCCTGCGCGCCTCTAACACCCCAGAACACTGAAATGCTGAGGGTGAGCAAAGGCTCCTTTACTCGAGTTTGGTGCAGAGTAGAAACCCCAGCCAGATATTCTCAAGAGGTCAAAACGACACAAAAGTGTACTGGAAAAATACAGAAAACCGAGCTCCTTTGGCAAATGATTTCATACAACATCCAATTCAACGTGCATCACTTAGCGTAGCAGGAACATCATTAACTCGGCCCATGTAAGATGGAAACCTTTAGGCATAAAAATGTTAAACTACCCAAAAACATTCCAGTAAAAGAGGATAAGAAGGTTAAAAGAGAAAAAAGAGACAGAAAGACAGAAGATCTCCAGATAGATATGCAGAGAGCTACCAGCTGCTAGGCTTCCAGTGTGGCTGAGACACAGACCCAGGAGATTTCAGGATTCAGACCAGGGCTTGACGTCATGCCCGATTTTTTAAATCCCTAGCGTTTTCTAAGCTCTCCTCTTTTCAGGGACATCTGCTTTCTTACCACGCACTGCTGTGTTTCATTGCCTTTGTGTGGGATTGATTGACGGCTCAGCCAATCAGAGCTGGGTGGGCGCTGCCCCTGCTGTGTGCTTGATTGACGGCTCAGCCAATCAGAGCTGGCTGGGCGGTGACCCTGCTGTGTGATTGATTGACGGCTCAACCAATCAGAGCTGGCTGGGCGCTGCCCCTGCTGTGTGATTGATTGACGGCTCAGCCAATCAGAGCTGGCTGGGCGCTGCCCCTGCTGTGTGATTGATTGACGGCTCAGGCAGTCACAGCTGGGTTTGCTCTGCCCCTGCTGTGTGATTGGCAGATCTGCCAGGCCATGGCTGGGGGCGGGGTTCTGTCCCACCTCATTCCAAGGTCTGTCCCAGCCCCGGCCCCACTCGGGCATTCCGAGCATCCCGACGGGTCTGGGGACATTGATGTCATCCAGCCTCTGACAGCGACCATGGGGACACTGCGGAACCTCATGGAACCAGAGACCATTTTGACACTCTGGTGCCTCATGCAATCAGGGGCACCTTTGTGAGACTCAGGACCCCAATGGAACCAAGGGTCAGTGATGAAGCTGTGCGGCCCAGAGAACCAAGGAGCCTTTGTTACACAGCAGGGCCACATGGAGCCCAGGGGCCGTGGTGACTCTGCAGGACCTTAGGGAAGCAAGGGGCCATTGTTTACACTACAGAAGCAGGGAGAATATTGTGACAAGGAGAATATCGGGACACTACAGGGACTCCTGGAATCAAGGAGAACATTGTGACACTGTGAGGCCCCATGGAACCAAGGCAACATGGAACAGGTCTGGCTGGCTGGGCCTCCCCGGGGGCCACCTGGCAAGACTGGCTGATCCTGGAATGTTGAGGACTGCCTCTCATCAGCTCCTGGAGCACTAAGGCTCTGTGCTTTCCTTCCTATGGAAAAGTACCAGCCCCTTTTGCAGGTTCCCACGGCTGAAACTGATATTTCCCCTGAAAAAGCACTACATACAAGGCTTGCTCCCAGCCAAAATCTGCTAGGAGTAACAGCTCTGGGTGGCCACCGTTTCCTGAGGGCTGCCTCTCATCTACCACTCTAAGGGTCGGTGTGAAGTTTCCCTCATTTTTGCCTCATGACCCTCTCAAGAAGACCTCAAGGACCCCCGCCCAGGTTGACTCTGGACAATGGTTTTCTGGCCTGCTTGAGGTGGGTGCTTGCCAAGGGACTCTTTGCAGGTGTGTTGTGCTCACTGGACTGTGCTGTCATGGTACCAGCTGAAGCCTGCATGTACTGCACGACCGCACCTGTCTCTTGGAGCACCACACAATGCTCCATAAATCTCCCCGCCTCTTGGCCACAAGCCACTCGCTTTGGAAAAGGACTACAAAAGAGCGATCCTCTGGAGAAGACCCTGAGTACTCCCCACGGATGACCACCCTTCCATTGGCTGGCCCACCATGACCTTGGTCTCGTCTGTTGGTAGCTACTTCCCCCTTCCCCTCCTTTTCTCTCTCTATACTCCGTTTCCTATATCTCTCCCCTCTAGCGCAACTGAATTGTTTGGCATTCAATAAAAATGCATTGCTGTTGTTGAATAAACTGATTTGTCCCCCGCTATTTACCTGTTTGCACCTCTGAGATCGAACAATCCTCGGCCTGTGTTGGCAGATGGTGACACACCCCCACCCCCCCCCCCCCCCCATCCCCCATGCCCCTGCTTCTCCCAGTTGATTGCTGATCGTGGTGTGACATGGAATGGAACATCCCTTGGGCCAGTCCAGCCCAGCTGTCCCATCCCTGTTCCCTCAGGAACACTTGCCCATCCCAAGTCCATGGGTTGGAGGGGCTTGCAGACACGCCTCGTGGGGCGAGCACTGTGACAAGGACAGGAGAACAGAACAACATTTACACTTACCAAGGGCAGAGAACAGAAGAGCACAGTCTTGGAGAAACGCACAAAGGATGTAGCCCAGGCAAACGGAGCGTGCACAAAACGCAAGGAGAATGTCAGCTCAGCTCTGCAAGGCTGACAAAAGCAGAAGTTATACACAACAATAATATTGCCCTTCCTCAAAAGCGGGGATCAAAGAGCAGTCACCTAAAAAGGACAGTGCATGTTGAAGACACACTCCAAAGAACCATAGAAGGACTTGTGAGAAGGGGTGCAATTATGGCAAATAAATTCCAGGTGGGGTTAACTAATGAATACATCATCAGTGTGAGTGATAAAAGCTCCGATTGCCTGGTGGCCAGTGCACTCGAGTAGATGAAGGATTGCCCAAGTGACCACCATGGTGTAATAAAGAATACCTGCTCTCAAATCCTCAAAACTGTGTTCAAAAGTTGCTATCCAGCAGATTTCAGTATCAGTGGTGTCCCTGACTCCATTATGCCCCTTGCACACTTTCACGAGGGCCCCTTGGTTCCACGAGGCCCTGCTGGATAACAGTGGACCCTTGGTTCCATTTGGGTCTGTACTGTCAAAATGGCCTCCTTAGTTCTGCACTGCCACAATGCTCTCTCCTTGGTGCCACGAGGCCTTGGTGTGTCACAACAGCCTCTCGGTTCCATGAACTGCCATAGTGTCAGCACGGTCTCTTGCATCTGCAGTATCACGATGGACAATTGGTTACAAGCAGCCCCGCTGTGTCACAACGACTACTTGGTTCATGAGGCCCCACAGTGTCACCATGGCCCCTTGGTTCCCCGAGGCCTCGCTGTAGAACAATGGCCTCTCAGTTCCAGGAGGTTTTGTACTGTCAACAGTGCTCTCCTTGGTTCTACAGTGGCTGCTTGCTTCCATAATTCTTCCTCAGTGTCACAGTGGTCTCCTTGGTTCCATGAGGCTCTGCAATGTCCCAATATCCCATCGTTTCCATGAGCTTCTGTCCCATCAACCATGTCCTTTGCTCCAGTGAGGCCCCGCAACGGCACACCGGACCCTTGGCTCCATGAGGTTCCATAGTGTAACATGGGTGCCTTGATTCCAAGAGGTTCTGCTGGGTCACACTGGACCCTTGGTTCCATGAGGTTCCGTGGTATCGCCATGGTTTCCCTGGATCCGCAGTAGCGCTACGGACCATAGGTTTCATGCAGCTTTGCTGTGCTACAGTGGCTCCTTGGTTCCATCAAGTGCCACTGTGTAACAAGGGAATCTTGGTCCCATGAGGTTCTGGACTGTCACAATGGTGTCCTTGGTTCTGGACTCTAACAACGGACCCTTGGTTCCACGAGGTTCCATTACGTCACAATGCTCTCCTTGGTTCCACAAGGCCTTGCTTTGTCACAATGGACCCTTGGTTCCATGAGCTTCCGTAGTGTAACCATGGTCTCCTGGGATCTGCATTGTCACAATGGACAATTGGTTGCATGGGAGCCTGCTGTGTCACAAGAGAGCCTTAGCTCCATGAGGTTCTGGACTGTCACAGTGGTCTCCCTGCTTCAACGAGGCCCTGGAGTGTCTCGAGGGCTGCTTGGTTCTGTGAGCTTCCACAACGTCCCAATGGTCTCCTTGTTTCTGCAGTGTCATAGTGGACTCTTGGTTCCATGAGGTTCCTAAATGTCACAGGTCTCCTTGGTTCCATGTGGCCCTGCTGTGTCACCCCAGCCCCTTGGTTCCAGGAGTTTCTGGGCTGTCAACAGTGGTTCCTTTGTTCCAATCAGGCACCGCTGTGTCACACTGCACCCTGGCTTCCATGAAGTTCTTCAGTGTCACAGTGGCCCCTTGGATCCATGCGGTCCCATAGTGTCACCATGGTCTCCTTGGACCTGCATTGTCATCAGGGACCATTGGTTCCATGTGGCCTGGCTGTGTCACAGTGATGTGGATTCCGTAATTGCCTTCAGTGTCACAATGGAGCCTTGTTTCTGTGAGGCTCTGAACTGTCACAACTGTCTCCTTGGTTCCATCAGCCCCCGCTGTGTCACAAGGGTCCCCTTGGTTCCATGAGCACACCAAAGCTTTGCATAAACATTGAGCAGCACCTGCTTAACACACCTGGGAACATCTGTCTGCATTCAAAAGACAGGTCACAGCTGAGAAAGGCACCAGCAGCTTCCATCTGCAACAGAGATGCAGGGAAAGGACAAGGACAGAGAATTCAGCTGCAAGACTCCGAGAATTCTGCATCCAGACATCATTTCTGGTCCCACTGTCCCTAGTAGAAAGGTGTCATCATTCCAGGTTCCAGGCAGCCTGTACTCAGCATGTGCTTCTACAGTGGGGGTTTGTCGTTTAGGAAAACCTGCTCAGGCTTTTCCCTTCTTTCCTCACAAACAGGAATACTTGTCCTGGGCCTGGATGCAGGCAGAGCCCTGAGGAGAGCACGTGGGACATGGTGCAGTGGGCAGGGACAGCCAGCTGCAGAGTTCAGGGGGAAGGGCTTCTGGTGCAGGGCCAGGCATGTCAGTCCCAGCTGGGCCATGTCAGACATGTCCCCAGGCTGGGCTTGGGGAGCAGCTTGTCCAAACAGGGTCAGCCTGGCAAGGGGCTCATTCTTCAGTGGGCCCACACCTCCTAAGGAGACATTCAGCATCAAGATCACCTGGGGAATGCCTAAGTTGCTTCTTCTTTGAACTGAAAAAGAAAAATTACTCCCTTTTATAAAACTGAAAATCATGAGCTGTACCTTGAAATCTTCCTCCTTAAGAGAACTCCAAAGTGACTCCAAGCAGCTGCACAAGGCCTGGAGACTGGAAGACATTGGAAAGAAGACAAAGAGCTCCTGAGGGTTTTCTGTATTTTAATGATCCCCAACGGTGGATTTGGGGCTGAGTCCAGGAGCCCCAGGCACTGAGAGAAGGTTGAAGAAGCTGCTCAAGGAGTCAGAAGCAAAACTCCAAGTCCCTTGGAGCATCACTGGCCCCACTGAGGGCAGGGACTGCCAAAGGCTCCCCAGGGAGTGGTGAGAGCAGATCCTTGAGGCCAGGATTGCAGGAGCCCGAGGCTGTGAGCAGGGAACTGCAATGCTGAGCAAGGCCTGGGCTGGTTGGAGGAAGCAGAAAGGCCAAGGCCTGAGCCCAGGCCTGGGCCAGCAGGGCCTGTCCCTCACAGGTGGCTCGGGGCTGTTCCTGGAGCACTGGGATGGGAGAGGCAGCAAGGACAAATGTCATCAAGCTGTGTGACACTCCAGATGCTCATGGAACCAAGGGCCAGTGTGACACAGCGGGGCCTCATGGAAACAAGAGGCCGTGCTGAGCCTGCGCGCCTGTAACACCCCAGAACACTGAAATGCTGAGGGTGAGCAAAGGCTCCTTTACTCGAGTTTGGTGCAGAGTAGAAACCCCAGCCAGATATTCTCAAGAGGTCAAAACGACACAAAAGTGTACTGGAAAAATACAGAAAACCGAGCTCCTTTGGCAAATGATTTCATACAACATCCAATTCAACGTGCATCACTTAGCGTAGCAGGAACATCATTAACTCGGCCCATGTAAGATGGAAACCTTTAGGCATAAAAATGTTAAACTACCCAAAAACATTCCAGTAAAAGAGGATAAGAAGGTTAAAAGAGAAAAAAGAGACAGAAAGACAGAAGATCTCCAGATAGATATGCAGAGAGCTACCAGCTGCTAGGCTTCCAGTGTGGCTGAGACACAGACCCAGGAGATTTCAGGATTCAGACCAGGGCTTGACGTCATGCCCGATTTTTTAAATCCCTAGCGTTTTCTAAGCTCTCCTCTTTTCAGGGACATCTGCTTTCTTACCACGCACTGCTGTGTTTCATTGCCTTTGTGTGGGATTGATTGACGGCTCAGCCAATCAGAGCTGGGTGGGCGCTGCCCCTGCTGTGTGCTTGATTGACGGCTCAGCCAATCAGAGCTGGCTGGGCGGTGACCCTGCTGTGTGATTGATTGACGGCTCAACCAATCAGAGCTGGCTGGGCGCTGCCCCTGCTGTGTGATTGATTGACGGCTCAGCCAATCAGAGCTGGCTGGGCGCTGCCCCTGCTGTGTGATTGATTGACGGCTCAGGCAGTCACAGCTGGGTTTGCTCTGCCCCTGCTGTGTGATTGGCAGATCTGCCAGGCCATGGCTGGGGACGGGGTTCTGTCCCACCTCATTCCAAGGTCTGTCCCAGCCCCGGCCCCACTCGGGCATTCCGAGCATCCCGACGGGTCTGGGGACATTGATGTCATCCAGCCTCTGACAGCGACCATGGGGACACTGCGGAACCTCATGGAACCAGAGACCATTTTGACACTCTGGTGCCTCATGCAATCAGGGGCACCTTTGTGAGACTCAGGACCCCAATGGAACCAAGGGTCAGTGATGAAGCTGTGCGGCCCAGAGAACCAAGGAGCCTTTGTTACACAGCAGGGCCACATGGAGCCCAGGGGCCGTGGTGACTCTGCAGGACCTTAGGGAAGCAAGGGGCCATTGTTTACACTACAGAAGCAGGGAGAATATTGTGACAAGGAGAATATCGGGACACTACAGGGACTCCTGGAATCAAGGAGAACATTGTGACACTGTGAGGCCCCATGGAACCAAGGCAACATGGAACAGGTCTGGCTGGCTGGGCCTCCCCGGGGGCCACCTGGCAAGACTGGCTGATCCTGGAATGTTGAGGACTGCCTCTCATCAGCTCCTGGAGCACTAAGGCTCTGTGCTTTCCTTCCTATGGAAAAGTACCAGCCCCTTTTGCAGGTTCCCACGGCTGAAACTGATATTCCCCCTGAAAAAGCACTACATACAAGGCTTGCTCCCAGCCAAAATCTGCTAGGAGTAACAGCTCTGGGTGGCCACCGTTTCCTGAGGGCTGCCTCTCATCTACCACTCTAAGGGTCGGTGTGAAGTTTCCCTCATTTTTGCCTCATGACCCTCTCAAGAAGACCTCAAGGACCCCCGCCCAGGTTGACTCTGGACAATGGTTTTCTGGCCTGCTTGAGGTGGGTGCTTGCCAAGGGACTCTTTGCAGGTGTGTTGTGCTCACTGGACTGTGCTGTCATGGTACCAGCTGAAGCCTGCATGTACTGCACGACCGCACCTGTCTCTTGGAGCACCACACAATGCTCCATAAATCTCCCCGCCTCTTGGCCACAAGCCACTCGCTTTGGAAAAGGACTACAAAAGAGCGATCCTCTGGAGAAGACCCTGAGTACTCCCCACGGATGACCACCCTTCCATTGGCTGGCCCACCATGACCTTGGTCTCGTCTGTTGGTAGCTACTTCCCCCTTCCCCTCCTTTTCTCTCTCTATACTCCGTTTCCTATATCTCTCCCCTCTAGCGCAACTGAATTGTTTGGCATTCAATAAAAATGCATTGCTGTTGTTGAATAAACTGATTTGTCCCCCGCTATTTACCTGTTTGCACCTCTGAGATCGAACAATCCTCGGCCTGTGTTGGCAGATGGTGACACACCCCCACCCCCCCCCCCCCCCCATCCCCCATGCCCCTGCTTCTCCCAGTTGATTGCTGATCGTGGTGTGACATGGAATGGAACATCCCTTGGGCCAGTCCAGCCCAGCTGTCCCATCCCTGTTCCCTCAGGAACACTTGCCCATCCCAAGTCCATGGGTTGGAGGGGCTTGCAGACACGCCTCGTGGGGCGAGCACTGTGACAAGGACAGGAGAACAGAACAACATTTACACTTACCAAGGGCAGAGAACAGAAGAGCACAGTCTTGGAGAAACGCACAAAGGATGTAGCCGAGGCAAACGGAGCGTGCACAAAACGCAAGGAGAATGTCAGCTCAGCTCTGCAAGGCTGACAAAAGCAGAAGTTATACACAACAATAATATTGCCCTTCCTCAAAAGCGGGGATCAAAGAGCAGTCACCTAAAAAGGACAGTGCATGTTGAAGACACACTCCAAAGAACCATAGAAGGACTTGTGAGAAGGGGTGCAATTATGGCAAATAAATTCCAGGTGGGGTTAACTAATGAATACATCATCAGTGTGAGTGATAAAAGCTCCGATTGCCTGGTGGCCAGTGCACTCGAGGATTGCCCAAGTGACCACCATGGTGTAATAAAGAATACCTGCTCTCAAATCCTCAAAACTGTGTTCAAAAGTTGCTATCCAGCAGATTTCAGTATCAGTGGTGTCCCTGACTCCATTATGCCCCTTGCACACTTTCACGAGGGCCCCTTGGTTCCACGAGGCCCTGCTGGATAACAGTGGACCCTTGGTTCCATTTGGGTCTGTACTGTCAAAATGGCCTCCTTAGTTCTGCACTGCCACAATGCTCTCTCCTTGGTGCCACGAGGCCTTGGTGTGTCACAACAGCCTCTCGGTTCCATGAACTGCCATAGTGTCAGCACGGTCTCTTGCATCTGCAGTATCACGATGGACAATTGGTTACAAGCAGCCCCGCTGTGTCACAACGACTACTTGGTTCATGAGGCCCCACAGTGTCACCATGGCCCCTTGGTTCCCCGAGGCCTCGCTGTAGAACAATGGCCTCTCAGTTCCAGGAGGTTTTGTACTGTCAACAGTGCTCTCCTTGGTTCTACAGTGGCTGCTTGCTTCCATAATTCTTCCTCAGTGTCACAGTGGTCTCCTTGGTTCCATGAGGCTCTGCAATGTCCCAATATCCCATCGTTTCCATGAGCTTCTGTCCCATCAACCATGTCCTTTGCTCCAGTGAGGCCCCGCAACGGCACACCGGACCCTTGGCTCCATGAGGTTCCATAGTGTAACATGGGTGCCTTGATTCCAAGAGGTTCTGCTGGGTCACACTGGACCCTTGGTTCCATGAGGTTCCGTGGTATCGCCATGGTTTCCCTGGATCCGCAGTAGCGCTACGGACCATAGGTTTCATGCAGCTTTGCTGTGCTACAGTGGCTCCTTGGTTCCATCAAGTGCCACTGTGTAACAAGGGAATCTTGGTCCCATGAGGTTCTGGACTGTCACAATGGTGTCCTTGGTTCTGGACTCTAACAACGGACCCTTGGTTCCACGAGGTTCCATTACGTCACAATGCTCTCCTTGGTTCCACAAGGCCTTGCTTTGTCACAATGGACCCTTGGTTCCATGAGCTTCCGTAGTGTAACCATGGTCTCCTGGGATCTGCATTGTCACAATGGACAATTGGTTGCATGGGAGCCTGCTGTGTCACAAGAGAGCCTTAGCTCCATGAGGTTCTGGACTGTCACAGTGGTCTCCCTGCTTCAACGAGGCCCTGGAGTGTCTCGAGGGCTGCTTGGTTCTGTGAGCTTCCACAACGTCCCAATGGTCTCCTTGTTTCTGCAGTGTCATAGTGGACTCTTGGTTCCATGAGGTTCCTAAATGTCACAGGTCTCCTTGGTTCCATGTGGCCCTGCTGTGTCACCCCAGCCCCTTGGTTCCAGGAGTTTCTGGGCTGTCAACAGTGGTTCCTTTGTTCCAATCAGGCACCGCTGTGTCACACTGCACCCTGGCTTCCATGAAGTTCTTCAGTGTCACAGTGGCCCCTTGGATCCATGCGGTCCCATAGTGTCACCATGGTCTCCTTGGACCTGCATTGTCATCAGGGACCATTGGTTCCATGTGGCCTGGCTGTGTCACAGTGATGTGGATTCCGTAATTGCCTTCAGTGTCACAATGGAGCCTTGTTTCTGTGAGGCTCTGAACTGTCACAACTGTCTCCTTGGTTCCATCAGCCCCCGCTGTGTCACAAGGGTCCCCTTGGTTCCATGAGCACATCAAAGCTTTGCATAAACATTGAGCAGCACCTGCTTAACACACCTGGGAACATCTGTCTGCATTCAAAAGACAGGTCACAGCTGAGAAAGGCACCAGCAGCTTCCATCTGCAACAGAGATGCAGGGAAAGGACAAGGACAGAGAATTCAGCTGCAAGACTCCGAGAATTCTGCATCCAGACATCATTTCTGGTCCCACTGTCCCTAGTAGAAAGGTGTCATCATTCCAGGTTCCAGGCAGCCTGTACTCAGCATGTGCTTCTACAGTGGGGGTTTGTCGTTTAGGAAAACCTGCTCAGGCTTTTCCCTTCTTTCCTCACAAACAGGAATACTTGTCCTGGGCCTGGATGCAGGCAGAGCCCTGAGGAGAGCACGTGGGACATGGTGCAGTGGGCAGGGACAGCCAGCTGCAGAGTTCAGGGGGAAGGGCTTCTGGTGCAGGGCCAGGCATGTCAGTCCCAGCTGGGCCATGTCAGACATGTCCCCAGGCTGGGCTTGGGGAGCAGCTTGTCCAAACAGGGTCAGCCTGGCAAGGGGCTCATTCTTCAGTGGGCCCACACCTCCTAAGGAGACATTCAGCATCAAGATCACCTGGGGAATGCCTAAGTTGCTTCTTCTTTGAACTGAAATAGAAAAATTACTCCCTTTTATAAAACTGAAAATCATGAGCTGTACCTTGAAATCTTCCTCCTTAAGAGAACTCCAAAGTGACTCCAAGCAGCTGCACAAGGCCTGGAGACTGGAAGACATTGGAAAGAAGACAAAGAGCTCCTGAGGGTTTTCTGTATTTTAATGATCCCCAACGGTGGATTTGGGGCTGAGTCCAGGAGCCCCAGGCACTGAGAGAAGGTTGAAGAAGCTGCTCAAGGAGTCAGAAGCAAAACTCCAAGTCCCTTGGAGCATCACTGGCCCCACTGAGGGCAGGGACTGCCAAAGGCTCCCCAGGGAGTGGTGAGAGCAGATCCTTGAGGCCAGGATTGCAGGAGCCCGAGGCTGTGAGCAGGGAACTGCAATGCTGAGCAAGGCCTGGGCTGGTTGGAGGAAGCAGAAAGGCCAAGGCCTGAGCCCAGGCCTGGGCCAGCAGGGCCTGTCCCTCACAGGTGGCTCGGGGCTGTTCCTGGAGCACTGGGATGGGAGAGGCAGCAAGGACAAATGTCATCAAGCTGTGTGACACTCCAGATGCTCATGGAACCAAGGGCCAGTGTGACACAGCGGGGCCTCATGGAAACAAGAGGCCGTGCTGAGCCTGCGCGCCTCTAACACCCCAGAACACTGAAATGCTGAGGGTGAGCAAAGGCTCCTTTACTCGAGTTTGGTGCAGAGTAGAAACCCCAGCCAGATATTCTCAAGAGGTCAAAACGACACAAAAGTGTACTGGAAAAATACAGAAAACCGAGCTCCTTTGGCAAATGATTTCATACAACATCCAATTCAACGTGCATCACTTAGCGTAGCAGGAACATCATTAACTCGGCCCATGTAAGATGGAAACCTTTAGGCATAAAAATGTTAAACTACCCAAAAACATTCCAGTAAAAGAGGATAAGAAGGTTAAAAGAGAAAAAAGAGACAGAAAGACAGAAGATCTCCAGATAGATATGCAGAGAGCTACCAGCTGCTAGGCTTCCAGTGTGGCTGAGACACAGACCCAGGAGATTTCAGGATTCAGACCAGGGCTTGACGTCATGCCCGATTTTTTAAATCCCTAGCGTTTTCTAAGCTCTCCTCTTTTCAGGGACATCTGCTTTCTTACCACGCACTGCTGTGTTTCATTGCCTTTGTGTGGGATTGATTGACGGCTCAGCCAATCAGAGCTGGGTGGGCGCTGCCCCTGCTGTGTGCTTGATTGACGGCTCAGCCAATCAGAGCTGGCTGGGCGGTGACCCTGCTGTGTGATTGATTGACGGCTCAACCAATCAGAGCTGGCTGGGCGCTGCCCCTGCTGTGTGATTGATTGACGGCTCAGCCAATCAGAGCTGGCTGGGCGCTGCCCCTGCTGTGTGATTGATTGACGGCTCAGGCAGTCACAGCTGGGTTTGCTCTGCCCCTGCTGTGTGATTGGCAGATCTGCCAGGCCATGGCTGGGGGCGGGGTTCTGTCCCACCTCATTCCAAGGTCTGTCCCAGCCCCGGCCCCACTCGGCCATTCCGAGCATCCCGACGGGTCTGGGGACATTGATGTCATCCAGCCTCTGACAGCGACCATGGGGACACTGCGGAACCTCATGGAACCAGAGACCATTTTGACACTCTGGTGCCTCATGCAATCAGGGGCACCTTTGTGAGACTCAGGACCCCAATGGAACCAAGGGTCAGTGATGAAGCTGTGCGGCCCAGAGAACCAAGGAGCCTTTGTTACACAGCAGGGCCACATGGAGCCCAGGGGCCGTGGTGACTCTGCAGGACCTTAGGGAAGCAAGGGGCCATTGTTTACACTACAGAAGCAGGGAGAATATTGTGACAAGGAGAATATCGGGACACTACAGGGACTCCTGGAATCAAGGAGAACATTGTGACACTGTGAGGCCCCATGGAACCAAGGCAACATGGAACAGGTCTGGCTGGCTGGGCCTCCCCGGGGGCCACCTGGCAAGACTGGCTGATCCTGGAATGTTGAGGACTGCCTCTCATCAGCTCCTGGAGCACTAAGGCTCTGTGCTTTCCTTCCTATGGAAAAGTACCAGCCCCTTTTGCAGGTTCCCACGGCTGAAACTGATATTCCCCCTGAAAAAGCACTACATACAAGGCTTGCTCCCAGCCAAAATCTGCTAGGAGTAACAGCTCTGGGTGGCCACCGTTTCCTGAGGGCTGCCTCTCATCTACCACTCTAAGGGTCGGTGTGAAGTTTCCCTCATTTTTGCCTCATGACCCTCTCAAGAAGACCTCAAGGACCCCCGCCCAGGTTGACTCTGGACAATGGTTTTCTGGCCTGCTTGAGGTGGGTGCTTGCCAAGGGACTCTTTGCAGGTGTGTTGTGCTCACTGGACTGTGCTGTCATGGTACCAGCTGAAGCCTGCATGTACTGCACGACCGCACCTGTCTCTTGGAGCACCACACAATGCTCCATAAATCTCCCCACCTCTTGGCCACAAGCCACTCGCTTTGGAAAAGGACTACAAAAGAGCGATCCTCTGGAGAAGACCCTGAGTACTCCCCACGGATGACCACCCTTCCATTGGCTGGCCCACCATGACCTTGGTCTCGTCTGTTGGTAGCTACTTCCCCCTTCCCCTCCTTTTCTCTCTCTATACTCCGTTTCCTATATCTCTCCCCTCTAGCGCAACTGAATTGTTTGGCATTCAATAAAAATGCATTGCTGTTGTTGAATAAACTGATTTGTCCCCCGCTATTTACCTGTTTGCACCTCTGAGATCGAACAATCCTCGGCCTGTGTTGGCAGATGGTGACACACCCCCACCCCCCCCCCCCCATCCCCCATGCCCCTGCTTCTCCCAGTTGATTGCTGATCGTGGTGTGACATGGAATGGAACATCCCTTGGGCCAGTCCAGCCCAGCTGTCCCATCCCTGTTCCCTCAGGAACACTTGCCCATCCCAAGTCCATGGGTTGGAGGGGCTTGCAGACACGCCTCGTGGGGCGAGCACTGTGACAAGGACAGGAGAACAGAACAACATTTACACTTACCAAGGGCAGAGAACAGAAGAGCACAGTCTTGGAGAAACGCACAAAGGATGTAGCCGAGGCAAACGGAGCGTGCACAAAACGCAAGGAGAATGTCAGCTCAGCTCTGCAAGGCTGACAAAAGCAGAAGTTATACACAACAATAATATTGCCCTTCCTCAAAAGCGGGGATCAAAGAGCAGTCACCTAAAAAGGACAGTGCATGTTGAAGACACTCCAAAGAACCATAGAAGGACTTGTGAGAAGGGGTGCAATTATGGCAAATAAATTCCAGGTGGGGTTAACTAATGAATACATCATCAGTGTGAGTGATAAAAGCTCCGATTGCCTGGTGGCCAGTGCACTCGAGTAGATGAAGGATTGCCCAAGTGACCACCATGGTGTAATAAAGAATACCTGCTCTCAAATCCTCAAAACTGTGTTCAAAAGTTGCTATCCAGCAGATTTCAGTATCAGTGGTGTCCCTGACTCCATTATGCCCCTTGCACACTTTCACGAGGGCCCCTTGGTTCCACGAGGCCCTGCTGGATAACAGTGGACCCTTGGTTCCATTTGGGTCTGTACTGTCAAAATGGCCTCCTTAGTTCTGCACTGCCACAATGCTCTCTCCTTGGTGCCACGAGGCCTTGGTGTGTCACAACAGCCTCTCGGTTCCATGAACTGCCATAGTGTCAGCACGGTCTCTTGCATCTGCAGTATCACGATGGACAATTGGTTACAAGCAGCCCCGCTGTGTCACAACGACTACTTGGTTCATGAGGCCCCACAGTGTCACCATGGCCCCTTGGTTCCCCGAGGCCTCGCTGTAGAACAATGGCCTCTCAGTTCCAGGAGGTTTTGTACTGTCAACAGTGCTCTCCTTGGTTCTACAGTGGCTGCTTGCTTCCATAATTCTTCCTCAGTGTCACAGTGGTCTCCTTGGTTCCATGAGGCTCTGCAATGTCCCAATATCCCATCGTTTCCATGAGCTTCTGTCCCATCAACCATGTCCTTTGCTCCAGTGAGGCCCCGCAACGGCACACCGGACCCTTGGCTCCATGAGGTTCCATAGTGTAACATGGGTGCCTTGATTCCAAGAGGTTCTGCTGGGTCACACTGGACCCTTGGTTCCATGAGGTTCCGTGGTATCGCCATGGTTTCCCTGGATCCGCAGTAGCGCTACGGACCATAGGTTTCATGCAGCTTTGCTGTGCTACAGTGGCTCCTTGGTTCCATCAAGTGCCACTGTGTAACAAGGGAATCTTGGTCCCATGAGGTTCTGGACTGTCACAATGGTGTCCTTGGTTCTGGACTCTAACAACGGACCCTTGGTTCCACGAGGTTCCATTACGTCACAATGCTCTCCTTGGTTCCACAAGGCCTTGCTTTGTCACAATGGACCCTTGGTTCCATGAGCTTCCGTAGTGTAACCATGGTCTCCTGGGATCTGCATTGTCACAATGGACAATTGGTTGCATGGGAGCCTGCTGTGTCACAAGAGAGCCTTAGCTCCATGAGGTTCTGGACTGTCACAGTGGTCTCCCTGCTTCAACGAGGCCCTGGAGTGTCTCGAGGGCTGCTTGGTTCTGTGAGCTTCCACAACGTCCCAATGGTCTCCTTGTTTCTGCAGTGTCATAGTGGACTCTTGGTTCCATGAGGTTCCTAAATGTCACAGGTCTCCTTGGTTCCATGTGGCCCTGCTGTGTCACCCCAGCCCCTTGGTTCCAGGAGTTTCTGGGCTGTCAACAGTGGTTCCTTTGTTCCAATCAGGCACCGCTGTGTCACACTGCACCCTGGCTTCCATGAAGTTCTTCAGTGTCACAGTGGCCCCTTGGATCCATGCGGTCCCATAGTGTCACCATGGTCTCCTTGGACCTGCATTGTCATCAGGGACCATTGGTTCCATGTGGCCTGGCTGTGTCACAGTGATGTGGATTCCGTAATTGCCTTCAGTGTCACAATGGAGCCTTGTTTCTGTGAGGCTCTGAACTGTCACAACTGTCTCCTTGGTTCCATCAGCCCCCGCTGTGTCATAAGGGTCCCCTTGGTTCCATGAGCACACCAAAGCTTTGCATAAACATTGAGCAGCACCTGCTTAACACACCTGGGAACATCTGTCTGCATTCAAAAGACAGGTCACAGCTGAGAAAGGCACCAGCAGCTTCCATCTGCAACAGAGATGCAGGGAAAGGACAAGGACAGAGAATTCAGCTGCAAGACTCCGAGAATTCTGCATCCAGACATCATTTCTGGTCCCACTGTCCCTAGTAGAAAGGTGTCATCATTCCAGGTTCCAGGCAGCCTGTACTCAGCATGTGCTTCTACAGTGGGGGTTTGTCGTTTAGGAAAACCTGCTCAGGCTTTTCCCTTCTTTCCTCACAAACAGGAATACTTGTCCTGGGCCTGGATGCAGGCAGAGCCCTGAGGAGAGCACGTGGGACATGGTGCAGTGGGCAGGGACAGCCAGCTGCAGAGTTCAGGGGGAAGGGCTTCTGGTGCAGGGCCAGGCATGTCAGTCCCAGCTGGGCCATGTCAGACATGTCCCCAGGCTGGGCTTGGGGAGCAGCTTGTCCAAACAGGGTCAGCCTGGCAAGGGGCTCATTCTTCAGTGGGCCCACACCTCCTAAGGAGACATTCAGCATCAAGATCACCTGGGGAATGCCTAAGTTGCTTCTTCTTTGAACTGAAAAAGAAAAATTACTCCCTTTTATAAAACTGAAAATCATGAGCTGTACCTTGAAATCTTCCTCCTTAAGAGAACTCCAAAGTGACTCCAAGCAGCTGCACAAGGCCTGGAGACTGGAAGACATTGGAAAGAAGACAAAGAGCTCCTGAGGGTTTTCTGTATTTTAATGATCCCCAACGGTGGATTTGGGGCTGAGTCCAGGAGCCCCAGGCACTGAGAGAAGGTTGAAGAAGCTGCTCAAGGAGTCAGAAGCAAAACTCCAAGTCCCTTGGAGCATCACTGGCCCCACTGAGGGCAGGGACTGCCAAAGGCTCCCCAGGGAGTGGTGAGAGCAGATCCTTGAGGCCAGGATTGCAGGAGCCCGAGGCTGTGAGCAGGGAACTGCAATGCTGAGCAAGGCCTGGGCTGGTTGGAGGAAGCAGAAAGGCCAAGGCCTGAGCCCAGGCCTGGGCCAGCAGGGCCTGTCCCTCACAGGTGGCTCGGGGCTGTTCCTGGAGCACTGGGATGGGAGAGGCAGCAAGGACAAATGTCATCAAGCTGTGTGACACTCCAGATGCTCATGGAACCAAGGGCCAGTGTGACACAGCGGGGCCTCATGGAAACAAGAGGCCGTGCTGAGCCTGCGCGCCTGTAACACCCCAGAACACTGAAATGCTGAGGGTGAGCAAAGGCTCCTTTACTCGAGTTTGGTGCAGAGTAGAAACCCCAGCCAGATATTCTCAAGAGGTCAAAACGACACAAAAGTGTACTGGAAAAATACAGAAAACCGAGCTCCTTTGGCAAATGATTTCATACAACATCCAATTCAACGTGCATCACTTAGCGTAGCAGGAACATCATTAACTCGGCCCATGTAAGATGGAAACCTTTAGGCATAAAAATGTTAAACTACCCAAAAACATTCCAGTAAAAGAGGATAAGAAGGTTAAAAGAGAAAAAAGAGACAGAAAGACAGAAGATCTCCAGATAGATATGCAGAGAGCTACCAGCTGCTAGGCTTCCAGTGTGGCTGAGACACAGACCCAGGAGATTTCAGGATTCAGACCAGGGCTTGACGTCATGCCCGATTTTTTAAATCCCTAGCGTTTTCTAAGCTCTCCTCTTTTCAGGGACATCTGCTTTCTTACCACGCACTGCTGTGTTTCATTGCCTTTGTGTGGGATTGATTGACGGCTCAGCCAATCAGAGCTGGGTGGGCGCTGCCCCTGCTGTGTGCTTGATTGACGGCTCAGCCAATCAGAGCTGGCTGGGCGGTGACCCTGCTGTGTGATTGATTGACGGCTCAACCAATCAGAGCTGGCTGGGCGCTGCCCCTGCTGTGTGATTGATTGACGGCTCAGCCAATCAGAGCTGGCTGGGCGCTGCCCCTGCTGTGTGATTGATTGACGGCTCAGGCAGTCACAGCTGGGTTTGCTCTGCCCCTGCTGTGTGATTGGCAGATCTGCCAGGCCATGGCTGGGGGCGGGGTTCTGTCCCACCTCATTCCAAGGTCTGTCCCAGCCCCGGCCCCACTCGGGCATTCCGAGCATCCCGACGGGTCTGGGGACATTGATGTCATCCAGCCTCTGACAGCGACCATGGGGACACTGCGGAACCTCATGGAACCAGAGACCATTTTGACACTCTGGTGCCTCATGCAATCAGGGGCACCTTTGTGAGACTCAGGACCCCAATGGAACCAAGGGTCAGTGATGAAGCTGTGCGGCCCAGAGAACCAAGGAGCCTTTGTTACACAGCAGGGCCACATGGAGCCCAGGGGCCGTGGTGACTCTGCAGGACCTTAGGGAAGCAAGGGGCCATTGTTTACACTACAGAAGCAGGGAGAATATTGTGACAAGGAGAATATCGGGACACTACAGGGACTCCTGGAATCAAGGAGAACATTGTGACACTGTGAGGCCCCATGGAACCAAGGCAACATGGAACAGGTCTGGCTGGCTGGGCCTCCCCGGGGGCCACCTGGCAAGACTGGCTGATCCTGGAATGTTGAGGACTGCCTCTCATCAGCTCCTGGAGCACTAAGGCTCTGTGCTTTCCTTCCTATGGAAAAGTACCAGCCCCTTTTGCAGGTTCCCACGGCTGAAACTGATATTCCCCCTGAAAAAGCACTACATACAAGGCTTGCTCCCAGCCAAAATCTGCTAGGAGTAACAGCTCTGGGTGGCCACCGTTTCCTGAGGGCTGCCTCTCATCTACCACTCTAAGGGTCGGTGTGAAGTTTCCCTCATTTTTGCCTCATGACCCTCTCAAGAAGACCTCAAGGACCCCCGCCCAGGTTGACTCTGGACAATGGTTTTCTGGCCTGCTTGAGGTGGGTGCTTGCCAAGGGACTCTTTGCAGGTGTGTTGTGCTCACTGGACTGTGCTGTCATGGTACCAGCTGAAGCCTGCATGTACTGCACGACCGCACCTGTCTCTTGGAGCACCACACAATGCTCCATAAATCTCCCCACCTCTTGGCCACAAGCCACTCGCTTTGGAAAAGGACTACAAAAGAGCGATCCTCTGGAGAAGACCCTGAGTACTCCCCACGGATGACCACCCTTCCATTGGCTGGCCCACCATGACCTTGGTCTCGTCTGTTGGTAGCTACTTCCCCCTTCCCCTCCTTTTCTCTCTCTATACTCCGTTTCCTATATCTCTCCCCTCTAGCGCAACTGAATTGTTTGGCATTCAATAAAAATGCATTGCTGTTGTTGAATAAACTGATTTGTCCCCCGCTATTTACCTGTTTGCACCTCTGAGATCGAACAATCCTCGGCCTGTGTTGGCAGATGGTGACACACCCCCACCCCCCCCCCCCCATCCCCCATGCCCCTGCTTCTCCCAGTTGATTGCTGATCGTGGTGTGACATGGAATGGAACATCCCTTGGGCCAGTCCAGCCCAGCTGTCCCATCCCTGTTCCCTCAGGAACACTTGCCCATCCCAAGTCCATGGGTTGGAGGGGCTTGCAGACACGCCTCGTGGGGCGAGCACTGTGACAAGGACAGGAGAACAGAACAACATTTACACTTACCAAGGGCAGAGAACAGAAGAGCACAGTCTTGGAGAAACGCACAAAGGATGTAGCCGAGGCAAACGGAGCGTGCACAAAACGCAAGGAGAATGTCAGCTCAGCTCTGCAAGGCTGACAAAAGCAGAAGTTATACACAACAATAATATTGCCCTTCCTCAAAAGCGGGGATCAAAGAGCAGTCACCTAAAAAGGACAGTGCATGTTGAAGACACTCCAAAGAACCATAGAAGGACTTGTGAGAAGGGGTGCAATTATGGCAAATAAATTCCAGGTGGGGTTAACTAATGAATACATCATCAGTGTGAGTGATAAAAGCTCCGATTGCCTGGTGGCCAGTGCACTCGAGTAGATGAAGGATTGCCCAAGTGACCACCATGGTGTAATAAAGAATACCTGCTCTCAAATCCTCAAAACTGTGTTCAAAAGTTGCTATCCAGCAGATTTCAGTATCAGTGGTGTCCCTGACTCCATTATGCCCCTTGCACACTTTCACGAGGGCCCCTTGGTTCCACGAGGCCCTGCTGGATAACAGTGGACCCTTGGTTCCATTTGGGTCTGTACTGTCAAAATGGCCTCCTTAGTTCTGCACTGCCACAATGCTCTCTCCTTGGTGCCACGAGGCCTTGGTGTGTCACAACAGCCTCTCGGTTCCATGAACTGCCATAGTGTCAGCACGGTCTCTTGCATCTGCAGTATCACGATGGACAATTGGTTACAAGCAGCCCCGCTGTGTCACAACGACTACTTGGTTCATGAGGCCCCACAGTGTCACCATGGCCCCTTGGTTCCCCGAGGCCTCGCTGTAGAACAATGGCCTCTCAGTTCCAGGAGGTTTTGTACTGTCAACAGTGCTCTCCTTGGTTCTACAGTGGCTGCTTGCTTCCATAATTCTTCCTCAGTGTCACAGTGGTCTCCTTGGTTCCATGAGGCTCTGCAATGTCCCAATATCCCATCGTTTCCATGAGCTTCTGTCCCATCAACCATGTCCTTTGCTCCAGTGAGGCCCCGCAACGGCACACCGGACCCTTGGCTCCATGAGGTTCCATAGTGTAACATGGGTGCCTTGATTCCAAGAGGTTCTGCTGGGTCACACTGGACCCTTGGTTCCATGAGGTTCCGTGGTATCGCCATGGTTTCCCTGGATCCGCAGTATCGCTACGGACCATAGGTTTCATGCAGCTTTGCTGTGCTACAGTGGCTCCTTGGTTCCATCAAGTGCCACTGTGTAACAAGGGAATCTTGGTCCCATGAGGTTCTGGACTGTCACAATGGTGTCCTTGGTTCTGGACTCTAACAACGGACCCTTGGTTCCACGAGGTTCCATTACGTCACAATGCTCTCCTTGGTTCCACAAGGCCTTGCTTTGTCACAATGGACCCTTGGTTCCATGAGCTTCCGTAGTGTAACCATGGTCTCCTGGGATCTGCATTGTCACAATGGACAATTGGTTGCATGGGAGCCTGCTGTGTCACAAGAGAGCCTTAGCTCCATGAGGTTCTGGACTGTCACAGTGGTCTCCCTGCTTCAACGAGGCCCTGGAGTGTCTCGAGGGCTGCTTGGTTCTGTGAGCTTCCACAACGTCCCAATGGTCTCCTTGTTTCTGCAGTGTCATAGTGGACTCTTGGTTCCATGAGGTTCCTAAATGTCACAGGTCTCCTTGGTTCCATGTGGCCCTGCTGTGTCACCCCAGCCCCTTGGTTCCAGGAGTTTCTGGGCTGTCAACAGTGGTTCCTTTGTTCCAATCAGGCACCGCTGTGTCACACTGCACCCTGGCTTCCATGAAGTTCTTCAGTGTCACAGTGGCCCCTTGGATCCATGCGGTCCCATAGTGTCACCATGGTCTCCTTGGACCTGCATTGTCATCAGGGACCATTGGTTCCATGTGGCCTGGCTGTGTCACAGTGATGTGGATTCCGTAATTGCCTTCAGTGTCACAATGGAGCCTTGTTTCTGTGAGGCTCTGAACTGTCACAACTGTCTCCTTGGTTCCATCAGCCCCCGCTGTGTCACAAGGGTCCCCTTGGTTCCATGAGCACACCAAAGCTTTGCATAAACATTGAGCAGCACCTGCTTAACACACCTGGGAACATCTGTCTGCATTCAAAAGACAGGTCACAGCTGAGAAAGGCACCAGCAGCTTCCATCTGCAACAGAGATGCAGGGAAAGGACAAGGACAGAGAATTCAGCTGCAAGACTCCGAGAATTCTGCATCCAGACATCATTTCTGGTCCCACTGTCCCTAGTAGAAAGGTGTCATCATTCCAGGTTCCAGGCAGCCTGTACTCAGCATGTGCTTCTACAGTGGGGGTTTGTCGTTTAGGAAAACCTGCTCAGGCTTTTCCCTTCTTTCCTCACAAACAGGAATACTTGTCCTGGGCCTGGATGCAGGCAGAGCCCTGAGGAGAGCACGTGGGACATGGTGCAGTGGGCAGGGACAGCCAGCTGCAGAGTTCAGGGGGAAGGGCTTCTGGTGCAGGGCCAGGCATGTCAGTCCCAGCTGGGCCATGTCAGACATGTCCCCAGGCTGGGCTTGGGGAGCAGCTTGTCCAAACAGGGTCAGCCTGGCAAGGGGCTCATTCTTCAGTGGGCCCACACCTCCTAAGGAGACATTCAGCATCAAGATCACCTGGGGAATGCCTAAGTTGCTTCTTCTTTGAACTGAAAAAGAAAAATTACTCCCTTTTATAAAACTGAAAATCATGAGCTGTACCTTGAAATCTTCCTCCTTAAGAGAACTCCAAAGTGACTCCAAGCAGCTGCACAAGGCCTGGAGACTGGAAGACATTGGAAAGAAGACAAAGAGCTCCTGAGGGTTTTCTGTATTTTAATGATCCCCAACGGTGGATTTGGGGCTGAGTCCAGGAGCCCCAGGCACTGAGAGAAGGTTGAAGAAGCTGCTCAAGGAGTCAGAAGCAAAACTCCAAGTCCCTTGGAGCATCACTGGCCCCACTGAGGGCAGGGACTGCCAAAGGCTCCCCAGGGAGTGGTGAGAGCAGATCCTTGAGGCCAGGATTGCAGGAGCCCGAGGCTGTGAGCAGGGAACTGCAATGCTGAGCAAGGCCTGGGCTGGTTGGAGGAAGCAGAAAGGCCAAGGCCTGAGCCCAGGCCTGGGCCAGCAGGGCCTGTCCCTCACAGGTGGCTCGGGGCTGTTCCTGGAGCACTGGGATGGGAGAGGCAGCAAGGACAAATGTCATCAAGCTGTGTGACACTCCAGATGCTCATGGAACCAAGGGCCAGTGTGACACAGCGGGGCCTCATGGAAACAAGAGGCCGTGCTGAGCCTGCGCGCCTCTAACACCCCAGAACACTGAAATGCTGAGGGTGAGCAAAGGCTCCTTTACTCGAGTTTGGTGCAGAGTAGAAACCCCAGCCAGATATTCTCAAGAGGTCAAAACGACACAAAAGTGTACTGGAAAAATACAGAAAACCGAGCTCCTTTGGCAAATGATTTCATACAACATCCAATTCAACGTGCATCACTTAGCGTAGCAGGAACATCATTAACTCGGCCCATGTAAGATGGAAACCTTTAGGCATAAAAATGTTAAACTACCCAAAAACATTCCAGTAAAAGAGGATAAGAAGGTTAAAAGAGAAAAAAGAGACAGAAAGACAGAAGATCTCCAGATAGATATGCAGAGAGCTACCAGCTGCTAGGCTTCCAGTGTGGCTGAGACACAGACCCAGGAGATTTCAGGATTCAGACCAGGGCTTGACGTCATGCCCGATTTTTTAAATCCCTAGCGTTTTCTAAGCTCTCCTCTTTTCAGGGACATCTGCTTTCTTACCACGCACTGCTGTGTTTCATTGCCTTTGTGTGGGATTGATTGACGGCTCAGCCAATCAGAGCTGGGTGGGCGCTGCCCCTGCTGTGTGCTTGATTGACGGCTCAGCCAATCAGAGCTGGCTGGGCGGTGACCCTGCTGTGTGATTGATTGACGGCTCAACCAATCAGAGCTGGCTGGGCGCTGCCCCTGCTGTGTGATTGATTGACGGCTCAGCCAATCAGAGCTGGCTGGGCGCTGCCCCTGCTGTGTGATTGATTGACGGCTCAGGCAGTCACAGCTGGGTTTGCTCTGCCCCTGCTGTGTGATTGGCAGATCTGCCAGGCCATGGCTGGGGACGGGGTTCTGTCCCACCTCATTCCAAGGTCTGTCCCAGCCCCGGCCCCACTCGGGCATTCCGAGCATCCCGACGGGTCTGGGGACATTGATGTCATCCAGCCTCTGACAGCGACCATGGGGACACTGCGGAACCTCATGGAACCAGAGACCATTTTGACACTCTGGTGCCTCATGCAATCAGGGGCACCTTTGTGAGACTCAGGACCCCAATGGAACCAAGGGTCAGTGATGAAGCTGTGCGGCCCAGAGAACCAAGGAGCCTTTGTTACACAGCAGGGCCACATGGAGCCCAGGGGCCGTGGTGACTCTGCAGGACCTTAGGGAAGCAAGGGGCCATTGTTTACACTACAGAAGCAGGGAGAATATTGTGACAAGGAGAATATCGGGACACTACAGGGACTCCTGGAATCAAGGAGAACATTGTGACACTGTGAGGCCCCATGGAACCAAGGCAACATGGAACAGGTCTGGCTGGCTGGGCCTCCCCGGGGGCCACCTGGCAAGACTGGCTGATCCTGGAATGTTGAGGACTGCCTCTCATCAGCTCCTGGAGCACTAAGGCTCTGTGCTTTCCTTCCTATGGAAAAGTACCAGCCCCTTTTGCAGGTTCCCACGGCTGAAACTGATATTCCCCCTGAAAAAGCACTACATACAAGGCTTGCTCCCAGCCAAAATCTGCTAGGAGTAACAGCTCTGGGTGGCCACCGTTTCCTGAGGGCTGCCTCTCATCTACCACTCTAAGGGTCGGTGTGAAGTTTCCCTCATTTTTGCCTCATGACCCTCTCAAGAAGACCTCAAGGACCCCCGCCCAGGTTGACTCTGGACAATGGTTTTCTGGCCTGCTTGAGGTGGGTGCTTGCCAAGGGACTCTTTGCAGGTGTGTTGTGCTCACTGGACTGTGCTGTCATGGTACCAGCTGAAGCCTGCATGTACTGCACGACCGCACCTGTCTCTTGGAGCACCACACAATGCTCCATAAATCTCCCCGCCTCTTGGCCACAAGCCACTCGCTTTGGAAAAGGACTACAAAAGAGCGATCCTCTGGAGAAGACCCTGAGTACTCCCCACGGATGACCACCCTTCCATTGGCTGGCCCACCATGACCTTGGTCTCGTCTGTTGGTAGCTACTTCCCCCTTCCCCTCCTTTTCTCTCTCTATACTCCGTTTCCTATATCTCTCCCCTCTAGCGCAACTGAATTGTTTGGCATTCAATAAAAATGCATTGCTGTTGTTGAATAAACTGATTTGTCCCCCGCTATTTACCTGTTTGCACCTCTGAGATCGAACAATCCTCGGCCTGTGTTGGCAGATGGTGACACACCCCCACCCCCCCCCCCCCCCCATCCCCCATGCCCCTGCTTCTCCCAGTTGATTGCTGATCGTGGTGTGACATGGAATGGAACATCCCTTGGGCCAGTCCAGCCCAGCTGTCCCATCCCTGTTCCCTCAGGAACACTTGCCCATCCCAAGTCCATGGGTTGGAGGGGCTTGCAGACACGCCTCGTGGGGCGAGCACTGTGACAAGGACAGGAGAACAGAACAACATTTACACTTACCAAGGGCAGAGAACAGAAGAGCACAGTCTTGGAGAAACGCACAAAGGATGTAGCCGAGGCAAACGGAGCGTGCACAAAACGCAAGGAGAATGTCAGCTCAGCTCTGCAAGGCTGACAAAAGCAGAAGTTATACACAACAATAATATTGCCCTTCCTCAAAAGCGGGGATCAAAGAGCAGTCACCTAAAAAGGACAGTGCATGTTGAAGACACACTCCAAAGAACCATAGAAGGACTTGTGAGAAGGGGTGCAATTATGGCAAATAAATTCCAGGTGGGGTTAACTAATGAATACATCATCAGTGTGAGTGATAAAAGCTCCGATTGCCTGGTGGCCAGTGCACTCGAGGATTGCCCAAGTGACCACCATGGTGTAATAAAGAATACCTGCTCTCAAATCCTCAAAACTGTGTTCAAAAGTTGCTATCCAGCAGATTTCAGTATCAGTGGTGTCCCTGACTCCATTATGCCCCTTGCACACTTTCACGAGGGCCCCTTGGTTCCACGAGGCCCTGCTGGATAACAGTGGACCCTTGGTTCCATTTGGGTCTGTACTGTCAAAATGGCCTCCTTAGTTCTGCACTGCCACAATGCTCTCTCCTTGGTGCCACGAGGCCTTGGTGTGTCACAACAGCCTCTCGGTTCCATGAACTGCCATAGTGTCAGCACGGTCTCTTGCATCTGCAGTATCACGATGGACAATTGGTTACAAGCAGCCCCGCTGTGTCACAACGACTACTTGGTTCATGAGGCCCCACAGTGTCACCATGGCCCCTTGGTTCCCCGAGGCCTCGCTGTAGAACAATGGCCTCTCAGTTCCAGGAGGTTTTGTACTGTCAACAGTGCTCTCCTTGGTTCTACAGTGGCTGCTTGCTTCCATAATTCTTCCTCAGTGTCACAGTGGTCTCCTTGGTTCCATGAGGCTCTGCAATGTCCCAATATCCCATCGTTTCCATGAGCTTCTGTCCCATCAACCATGTCCTTTGCTCCAGTGAGGCCCCGCAACGGCACACCGGACCCTTGGCTCCATGAGGTTCCATAGTGTAACATGGGTGCCTTGATTCCAAGAGGTTCTGCTGGGTCACACTGGACCCTTGGTTCCATGAGGTTCCGTGGTATCGCCATGGTTTCCCTGGATCCGCAGTAGCGCTACGGACCATAGGTTTCATGCAGCTTTGCTGTGCTACAGTGGCTCCTTGGTTCCATCAAGTGCCACTGTGTAACAAGGGAATCTTGGTCCCATGAGGTTCTGGACTGTCACAATGGTGTCCTTGGTTCTGGACTCTAACAACGGACCCTTGGTTCCACGAGGTTCCATTACGTCACAATGCTCTCCTTGGTTCCACAAGGCCTTGCTTTGTCACAATGGACCCTTGGTTCCATGAGCTTCCGTAGTGTAACCATGGTCTCCTGGGATCTGCATTGTCACAATGGACAATTGGTTGCATGGGAGCCTGCTGTGTCACAAGAGAGCCTTAGCTCCATGAGGTTCTGGACTGTCACAGTGGTCTCCCTGCTTCAACGAGGCCCTGGAGTGTCTCGAGGGCTGCTTGGTTCTGTGAGCTTCCACAACGTCCCAATGGTCTCCTTGTTTCTGCAGTGTCATAGTGGACTCTTGGTTCCATGAGGTTCCTAAATGTCACAGGTCTCCTTGGTTCCATGTGGCCCTGCTGTGTCACCCCAGCCCCTTGGTTCCAGGAGTTTCTGGGCTGTCAACAGTGGTTCCTTTGTTCCAATCAGGCACCGCTGTGTCACACTGCACCCTGGCTTCCATGAAGTTCTTCAGTGTCACAGTGGCCCCTTGGATCCATGCGGTCCCATAGTGTCACCATGGTCTCCTTGGACCTGCATTGTCATCAGGGACCATTGGTTCCATGTGGCCTGGCTGTGTCACAGTGATGTGGATTCCGTAATTGCCTTCAGTGTCACAATGGAGCCTTGTTTCTGTGAGGCTCTGAACTGTCACAACTGTCTCCTTGGTTCCATCAGCCCCCGCTGTGTCACAAGGGTCCCCTTGGTTCCATGAGCACATCAAAGCTTTGCATAAACATTGAGCAGCACCTGCTTAACACACCTGGGAACATCTGTCTGCATTCAAAAGACAGGTCACAGCTGAGAAAGGCACCAGCAGCTTCCATCTGCAACAGAGATGCAGGGAAAGGACAAGGACAGAGAATTCAGCTGCAAGACTCCGAGAATTCTGCATCCAGACATCATTTCTGGTCCCACTGTCCCTAGTAGAAAGGTGTCATCATTCCAGGTTCCAGGCAGCCTGTACTCAGCATGTGCTTCTACAGTGGGGGTTTGTCGTTTAGGAAAACCTGCTCAGGCTTTTCCCTTCTTTCCTCACAAACAGGAATACTTGTCCTGGGCCTGGATGCAGGCAGAGCCCTGAGGAGAGCACGTGGGACATGGTGCAGTGGGCAGGGACAGCCAGCTGCAGAGTTCAGGGGGAAGGGCTTCTGGTGCAGGGCCAGGCATGTCAGTCCCAGCTGGGCCATGTCAGACATGTCCCCAGGCTGGGCTTGGGGAGCAGCTTGTCCAAACAGGGTCAGCCTGGCAAGGGGCTCATTCTTCAGTGGGCCCACACCTCCTAAGGAGACATTCAGCATCAAGATCACCTGGGGAATGCCTAAGTTGCTTCTTCTTTGAACTGAAATAGAAAAATTACTCCCTTTTATAAAACTGAAAATCATGAGCTGTACCTTGAAATCTTCCTCCTTAAGAGAACTCCAAAGTGACTCCAAGCAGCTGCACAAGGCCTGGAGACTGGAAGACATTGGAAAGAAGACAAAGAGCTCCTGAGGGTTTTCTGTATTTTAATGATCCCCAACGGTGGATTTGGGGCTGAGTCCAGGAGCCCCAGGCACTGAGAGAAGGTTGAAGAAGCTGCTCAAGGAGTCAGAAGCAAAACTCCAAGTCCCTTGGAGCATCACTGGCCCCACTGAGGGCAGGGACTGCCAAAGGCTCCCCAGGGAGTGGTGAGAGCAGATCCTTGAGGCCAGGATTGCAGGAGCCCGAGGCTGTGAGCAGGGAACTGCAATGCTGAGCAAGGCCTGGGCTGGTTGGAGGAAGCAGAAAGGCCAAGGCCTGAGCCCAGGCCTGGGCCAGCAGGGCCTGTCCCTCACAGGTGGCTCGGGGCTGTTCCTGGAGCACTGGGATGGGAGAGGCAGCAAGGACAAATGTCATCAAGCTGTGTGACACTCCAGATGCTCATGGAACCAAGGGCCAGTGTGACACAGCGGGGCCTCATGGAAACAAGAGGCCGTGCTGAGCCTGCGCGCCTCTAACACCCCAGAACACTGAAATGCTGAGGGTGAGCAAAGGCTCCTTTACTCGAGTTTGGTGCAGAGTAGAAACCCCAGCCAGATATTCTCAAGAGGTCAAAACGACACAAAAGTGTACTGGAAAAATACAGAAAACCGAGCTCCTTTGGCAAATGATTTCATACAACATCCAATTCAACGTGCATCACTTAGCGTAGCAGGAACATCATTAACTCGGCCCATGTAAGATGGAAACCTTTAGGCATAAAAATGTTAAACTACCCAAAAACATTCCAGTAAAAGAGGATAAGAAGGTTAAAAGAGAAAAAAGAGACAGAAAGACAGAAGATCTCCAGATAGATATGCAGAGAGCTACCAGCTGCTAGGCTTCCAGTGTGGCTGAGACACAGACCCAGGAGATTTCAGGATTCAGACCAGGGCTTGACGTCATGCCCGATTTTTTAAATCCCTAGCGTTTTCTAAGCTCTCCTCTTTTCAGGGACATCTGCTTTCTTACCACGCACTGCTGTGTTTCATTGCCTTTGTGTGGGATTGATTGACGGCTCAGCCAATCAGAGCTGGGTGGGCGCTGCCCCTGCTGTGTGCTTGATTGACGGCTCAGCCAATCAGAGCTGGCTGGGCGGTGACCCTGCTGTGTGATTGATTGACGGCTCAACCAATCAGAGCTGGCTGGGCGCTGCCCCTGCTGTGTGATTGATTGACGGCTCAGCCAATCAGAGCTGGCTGGGCGCTGCCCCTGCTGTGTGATTGATTGACGGCTCAGGCAGTCACAGCTGGGTTTGCTCTGCCCCTGCTGTGTGATTGGCAGATCTGCCAGGCCATGGCTGGGGGCGGGGTTCTGTCCCACCTCATTCCAAGGTCTGTCCCAGCCCCGGCCCCACTCGGCCATTCCGAGCATCCCGACGGGTCTGGGGACATTGATGTCATCCAGCCTCTGACAGCGACCATGGGGACACTGCGGAACCTCATGGAACCAGAGACCATTTTGACACTCTGGTGCCTCATGCAATCAGGGGCACCTTTGTGAGACTCAGGACCCCAATGGAACCAAGGGTCAGTGATGAAGCTGTGCGGCCCAGAGAACCAAGGAGCCTTTGTTACACAGCAGGGCCACATGGAGCCCAGGGGCCGTGGTGACTCTGCAGGACCTTAGGGAAGCAAGGGGCCATTGTTTACACTACAGAAGCAGGGAGAATATTGTGACAAGGAGAATATCGGGACACTACAGGGACTCCTGGAATCAAGGAGAACATTGTGACACTGTGAGGCCCCATGGAACCAAGGCAACATGGAACAGGTCTGGCTGGCTGGGCCTCCCCGGGGGCCACCTGGCAAGACTGGCTGATCCTGGAATGTTGAGGACTGCCTCTCATCAGCTCCTGGAGCACTAAGGCTCTGTGCTTTCCTTCCTATGGAAAAGTACCAGCCCCTTTTGCAGGTTCCCACGGCTGAAACTGATATTCCCCCTGAAAAAGCACTACATACAAGGCTTGCTCCCAGCCAAAATCTGCTAGGAGTAACAGCTCTGGGTGGCCACCGTTTCCTGAGGGCTGCCTCTCATCTACCACTCTAAGGGTCGGTGTGAAGTTTCCCTCATTTTTGCCTCATGACCCTCTCAAGAAGACCTCAAGGACCCCCGCCCAGGTTGACTCTGGACAATGGTTTTCTGGCCTGCTTGAGGTGGGTGCTTGCCAAGGGACTCTTTGCAGGTGTGTTGTGCTCACTGGACTGTGCTGTCATGGTACCAGCTGAAGCCTGCATGTACTGCACGACCGCACCTGTCTCTTGGAGCACCACACAATGCTCCATAAATCTCCCCACCTCTTGGCCACAAGCCACTCGCTTTGGAAAAGGACTACAAAAGAGCGATCCTCTGGAGAAGACCCTGAGTACTCCCCACGGATGACCACCCTTCCATTGGCTGGCCCACCATGACCTTGGTCTCGTCTGTTGGTAGCTACTTCCCCCTTCCCCTCCTTTTCTCTCTCTATACTCCGTTTCCTATATCTCTCCCCTCTAGCGCAACTGAATTGTTTGGCATTCAATAAAAATGCATTGCTGTTGTTGAATAAACTGATTTGTCCCCCGCTATTTACCTGTTTGCACCTCTGAGATCGAACAATCCTCGGCCTGTGTTGGCAGATGGTGACACACCCCCACCCCCCCCCCCCATCCCCCATGCCCCTGCTTCTCCCAGTTGATTGCTGATCGTGGTGTGACATGGAATGGAACATCCCTTGGGCCAGTCCAGCCCAGCTGTCCCATCCCTGTTCCCTCAGGAACACTTGCCCATCCCAAGTCCATGGGTTGGAGGGGCTTGCAGACACGCCTCGTGGGGCGAGCACTGTGACAAGGACAGGAGAACAGAACAACATTTACACTTACCAAGGGCAGAGAACAGAAGAGCACAGTCTTGGAGAAACGCACAAAGGATGTAGCCGAGGCAAACGGAGCGTGCACAAAACGCAAGGAGAATGTCAGCTCAGCTCTGCAAGGCTGACAAAAGCAGAAGTTATACACAACAATAATATTGCCCTTCCTCAAAAGCGGGGATCAAAGAGCAGTCACCTAAAAAGGACAGTGCATGTTGAAGACACTCCAAAGAACCATAGAAGGACTTGTGAGAAGGGGTGCAATTATGGCAAATAAATTCCAGGTGGGGTTAACTAATGAATACATCATCAGTGTGAGTGATAAAAGCTCCGATTGCCTGGTGGCCAGTGCACTCGAGTAGATGAAGGATTGCCCAAGTGACCACCATGGTGTAATAAAGAATACCTGCTCTCAAATCCTCAAAACTGTGTTCAAAAGTTGCTATCCAGCAGATTTCAGTATCAGTGGTGTCCCTGACTCCATTATGCCCCTTGCACACTTTCACGAGGGCCCCTTGGTTCCACGAGGCCCTGCTGGATAACAGTGGACCCTTGGTTCCATTTGGGTCTGTACTGTCAAAATGGCCTCCTTAGTTCTGCACTGCCACAATGCTCTCTCCTTGGTGCCACGAGGCCTTGGTGTGTCACAACAGCCTCTCGGTTCCATGAACTGCCATAGTGTCAGCACGGTCTCTTGCATCTGCAGTATCACGATGGACAATTGGTTACAAGCAGCCCCGCTGTGTCACAACGACTACTTGGTTCATGAGGCCCCACAGTGTCACCATGGCCCCTTGGTTCCCCGAGGCCTCGCTGTAGAACAATGGCCTCTCAGTTCCAGGAGGTTTTGTACTGTCAACAGTGCTCTCCTTGGTTCTACAGTGGCTGCTTGCTTCCATAATTCTTCCTCAGTGTCACAGTGGTCTCCTTGGTTCCATGAGGCTCTGCAATGTCCCAATATCCCATCGTTTCCATGAGCTTCTGTCCCATCAACCATGTCCTTTGCTCCAGTGAGGCCCCGCAACGGCACACCGGACCCTTGGCTCCATGAGGTTCCATAGTGTAACATGGGTGCCTTGATTCCAAGAGGTTCTGCTGGGTCACACTGGACCCTTGGTTCCATGAGGTTCCGTGGTATCGCCATGGTTTCCCTGGATCCGCAGTAGCGCTACGGACCATAGGTTTCATGCAGCTTTGCTGTGCTACAGTGGCTCCTTGGTTCCATCAAGTGCCACTGTGTAACAAGGGAATCTTGGTCCCATGAGGTTCTGGACTGTCACAATGGTGTCCTTGGTTCTGGACTCTAACAACGGACCCTTGGTTCCACGAGGTTCCATTACGTCACAATGCTCTCCTTGGTTCCACAAGGCCTTGCTTTGTCACAATGGACCCTTGGTTCCATGAGCTTCCGTAGTGTAACCATGGTCTCCTGGGATCTGCATTGTCACAATGGACAATTGGTTGCATGGGAGCCTGCTGTGTCACAAGAGAGCCTTAGCTCCATGAGGTTCTGGACTGTCACAGTGGTCTCCCTGCTTCAACGAGGCCCTGGAGTGTCTCGAGGGCTGCTTGGTTCTGTGAGCTTCCACAACGTCCCAATGGTCTCCTTGTTTCTGCAGTGTCATAGTGGACTCTTGGTTCCATGAGGTTCCTAAATGTCACAGGTCTCCTTGGTTCCATGTGGCCCTGCTGTGTCACCCCAGCCCCTTGGTTCCAGGAGTTTCTGGGCTGTCAACAGTGGTTCCTTTGTTCCAATCAGGCACCGCTGTGTCACACTGCACCCTGGCTTCCATGAAGTTCTTCAGTGTCACAGTGGCCCCTTGGATCCATGCGGTCCCATAGTGTCACCATGGTCTCCTTGGACCTGCATTGTCATCAGGGACCATTGGTTCCATGTGGCCTGGCTGTGTCACAGTGATGTGGATTCCGTAATTGCCTTCAGTGTCACAATGGAGCCTTGTTTCTGTGAGGCTCTGAACTGTCACAACTGTCTCCTTGGTTCCATCAGCCCCCGCTGTGTCATAAGGGTCCCCTTGGTTCCATGAGCACACCAAAGCTTTGCATAAACATTGAGCAGCACCTGCTTAACACACCTGGGAACATCTGTCTGCATTCAAAAGACAGGTCACAGCTGAGAAAGGCACCAGCAGCTTCCATCTGCAACAGAGATGCAGGGAAAGGACAAGGACAGAGAATTCAGCTGCAAGACTCCGAGAATTCTGCATCCAGACATCATTTCTGGTCCCACTGTCCCTAGTAGAAAGGTGTCATCATTCCAGGTTCCAGGCAGCCTGTACTCAGCATGTGCTTCTACAGTGGGGGTTTGTCGTTTAGGAAAACCTGCTCAGGCTTTTCCCTTCTTTCCTCACAAACAGGAATACTTGTCCTGGGCCTGGATGCAGGCAGAGCCCTGAGGAGAGCACGTGGGACATGGTGCAGTGGGCAGGGACAGCCAGCTGCAGAGTTCAGGGGGAAGGGCTTCTGGTGCAGGGCCAGGCATGTCAGTCCCAGCTGGGCCATGTCAGACATGTCCCCAGGCTGGGCTTGGGGAGCAGCTTGTCCAAACAGGGTCAGCCTGGCAAGGGGCTCATTCTTCAGTGGGCCCACACCTCCTAAGGAGACATTCAGCATCAAGATCACCTGGGGAATGCCTAAGTTGCTTCTTCTTTGAACTGAAAAAGAAAAATTACTCCCTTTTATAAAACTGAAAATCATGAGCTGTACCTTGAAATCTTCCTCCTTAAGAGAACTCCAAAGTGACTCCAAGCAGCTGCACAAGGCCTGGAGACTGGAAGACATTGGAAAGAAGACAAAGAGCTCCTGAGGGTTTTCTGTATTTTAATGATCCCCAACGGTGGATTTGGGGCTGAGTCCAGGAGCCCCAGGCACTGAGAGAAGGTTGAAGAAGCTGCTCAAGGAGTCAGAAGCAAAACTCCAAGTCCCTTGGAGCATCACTGGCCCCACTGAGGGCAGGGACTGCCAAAGGCTCCCCAGGGAGTGGTGAGAGCAGATCCTTGAGGCCAGGATTGCAGGAGCCCGAGGCTGTGAGCAGGGAACTGCAATGCTGAGCAAGGCCTGGGCTGGTTGGAGGAAGCAGAAAGGCCAAGGCCTGAGCCCAGGCCTGGGCCAGCAGGGCCTGTCCCTCACAGGTGGCTCGGGGCTGTTCCTGGAGCACTGGGATGGGAGAGGCAGCAAGGACAAATGTCATCAAGCTGTGTGACACTCCAGATGCTCATGGAACCAAGGGCCAGTGTGACACAGCGGGGCCTCATGGAAACAAGAGGCCGTGCTGAGCCTGCGCGCCTCTAACACCCCAGAACACTGAAATGCTGAGGGTGAGCAAAGGCTCCTTTACTCGAGTTTGGTGCAGAGTAGAAACCCCAGCCAGATATTCTCAAGAGGTCAAAACGACACAAAAGTGTACTGGAAAAATACAGAAAACCGAGCTCCTTTGGCAAATGATTTCATACAACATCCAATTCAACGTGCATCACTTAGCGTAGCAGGAACATCATTAACTCGGCCCATGTAAGATGGAAACCTTTAGGCATAAAAATGTTAAACTACCCAAAAACATTCCAGTAAAAGAGGATAAGAAGGTTAAAAGAGAAAAAAGAGACAGAAAGACAGAAGATCTCCAGATAGATATGCAGAGAGCTACCAGCTGCTAGGCTTCCAGTGTGGCTGAGACACAGACCCAGGAGATTTCAGGATTCAGACCAGGGCTTGACGTCATGCCCGATTTTTTAAATCCCTAGCGTTTTCTAAGCTCTCCTCTTTTCAGGGACATCTGCTTTCTTACCACGCACTGCTGTGTTTCATTGCCTTTGTGTGGGATTGATTGACGGCTCAGCCAATCAGAGCTGGGTGGGCGCTGCCCCTGCTGTGTGCTTGATTGACGGCTCAGCCAATCAGAGCTGGCTGGGCGGTGACCCTGCTGTGTGATTGATTGACGGCTCAACCAATCAGAGCTGGCTGGGCGCTGCCCCTGCTGTGTGATTGATTGACGGCTCAGCCAATCAGAGCTGGCTGGGCGCTGCCCCTGCTGTGTGATTGATTGACGGCTCAGGCAGTCACAGCTGGGTTTGCTCTGCCCCTGCTGTGTGATTGGCAGATCTGCCAGGCCATGGCTGGGGGCGGGGTTCTGTCCCACCTCATTCCAAGGTCTGTCCCAGCCCCGGCCCCACTCGGGCATTCCGAGCATCCCGACGGGTCTGGGGACATTGATGTCATCCAGCCTCTGACAGCGACCATGGGGACACTGCGGAACCTCATGGAACCAGAGACCATTTTGACACTCTGGTGCCTCATGCAATCAGGGGCACCTTTGTGAGACTCAGGACCCCAATGGAACCAAGGGTCAGTGATGAAGCTGTGCGGCCCAGAGAACCAAGGAGCCTTTGTTACACAGCAGGGCCACATGGAGCCCAGGGGCCGTGGTGACTCTGCAGGACCTTAGGGAAGCAAGGGGCCATTGTTTACACTACAGAAGCAGGGAGAATATTGTGACAAGGAGAATATCGGGACACTACAGGGACTCCTGGAATCAAGGAGAACATTGTGACACTGTGAGGCCCCATGGAACCAAGGCAACATGGAACAGGTCTGGCTGGCTGGGCCTCCCCGGGGGCCACCTGGCAAGACTGGCTGATCCTGGAATGTTGAGGACTGCCTCTCATCAGCTCCTGGAGCACTAAGGCTCTGTGCTTTCCTTCCTATGGAAAAGTACCAGCCCCTTTTGCAGGTTCCCACGGCTGAAACTGATATTCCCCCTGAAAAAGCACTACATACAAGGCTTGCTCCCAGCCAAAATCTGCTAGGAGTAACAGCTCTGGGTGGCCACCGTTTCCTGAGGGCTGCCTCTCATCTACCACTCTAAGGGTCGGTGTGAAGTTTCCCTCATTTTTGCCTCATGACCCTCTCAAGAAGACCTCAAGGACCCCCGCCCAGGTTGACTCTGGACAATGGTTTTCTGGCCTGCTTGAGGTGGGTGCTTGCCAAGGGACTCTTTGCAGGTGTGTTGTGCTCACTGGACTGTGCTGTCATGGTACCAGCTGAAGCCTGCATGTACTGCACGACCGCACCTGTCTCTTGGAGCACCACACAATGCTCCATAAATCTCCCCACCTCTTGGCCACAAGCCACTCGCTTTGGAAAAGGACTACAAAAGAGCGATCCTCTGGAGAAGACCCTGAGTACTCCCCACGGATGACCACCCTTCCATTGGCTGGCCCACCATGACCTTGGTCTCGTCTGTTGGTAGCTACTTCCCCCTTCCCCTCCTTTTCTCTCTCTATACTCCGTTTCCTATATCTCTCCCCTCTAGCGCAACTGAATTGTTTGGCATTCAATAAAAATGCATTGCTGTTGTTGAATAAACTGATTTGTCCCCCGCTATTTACCTGTTTGCACCTCTGAGATCGAACAATCCTCGGCCTGTGTTGGCAGATGGTGACACACCCCCACCCCCCCCCCCCCCATCCCCCATGCCCCTGCTTCTCCCAGTTGATTGCTGATCGTGGTGTGACATGGAATGGAACATCCCTTGGGCCAGTCCAGCCCAGCTGTCCCATCCCTGTTCCCTCAGGAACACTTGCCCATCCCAAGTCCATGGGTTGGAGGGGCTTGCAGACACGCCTCGTGGGGCGAGCACTGTGACAAGGACAGGAGAACAGAACAACATTTACACTTACCAAGGGCAGAGAACAGAAGAGCACAGTCTTGGAGAAACGCACAAAGGATGTAGCCGAGGCAAACGGAGCGTGCACAAAACGCAAGGAGAATGTCAGCTCAGCTCTGCAAGGCTGACAAAAGCAGAAGTTATACACAACAATAATATTGCCCTTCCTCAAAAGCGGGGATCAAAGAGCAGTCACCTAAAAAGGACAGTGCATGTTGAAGACACTCCAAAGAACCATAGAAGGACTTGTGAGAAGGGGTGCAATTATGGCAAATAAATTCCAGGTGGGGTTAACTAATGAATACATCATCAGTGTGAGTGATAAAAGCTCCGATTGCCTGGTGGCCAGTGCACTCGAGTAGATGAAGGATTGCCCAAGTGACCACCATGGTGTAATAAAGAATACCTGCTCTCAAATCCTCAAAACTGTGTTCAAAAGTTGCTATCCAGCAGATTTCAGTATCAGTGGTGTCCCTGACTCCATTATGCCCCTTGCACACTTTCACGAGGGCCCCTTGGTTCCACGAGGCCCTGCTGGATAACAGTGGACCCTTGGTTCCATTTGGGTCTGTACTGTCAAAATGGCCTCCTTAGTTCTGCACTGCCACAATGCTCTCTCCTTGGTGCCACGAGGCCTTGGTGTGTCACAACAGCCTCTCGGTTCCATGAACTGCCATAGTGTCAGCACGGTCTCTTGCATCTGCAGTATCACGATGGACAATTGGTTACAAGCAGCCCCGCTGTGTCACAACGACTACTTGGTTCATGAGGCCCCACAGTGTCACCATGGCCCCTTGGTTCCCCGAGGCCTCGCTGTAGAACAATGGCCTCTCAGTTCCAGGAGGTTTTGTACTGTCAACAGTGCTCTCCTTGGTTCTACAGTGGCTGCTTGCTTCCATAATTCTTCCTCAGTGTCACAGTGGTCTCCTTGGTTCCATGAGGCTCTGCAATGTCCCAATATCCCATCGTTTCCATGAGCTTCTGTCCCATCAACCATGTCCTTTGCTCCAGTGAGGCCCCGCAACGGCACACCGGACCCTTGGCTCCATGAGGTTCCATAGTGTAACATGGGTGCCTTGATTCCAAGAGGTTCTGCTGGGTCACACTGGACCCTTGGTTCCATGAGGTTCCGTGGTATCGCCATGGTTTCCCTGGATCCGCAGTATCGCTACGGACCATAGGTTTCATGCAGCTTTGCTGTGCTACAGTGGCTCCTTGGTTCCATCAAGTGCCACTGTGTAACAAGGGAATCTTGGTCCCATGAGGTTCTGGACTGTCACAATGGTGTCCTTGGTTCTGGACTCTAACAACGGACCCTTGGTTCCACGAGGTTCCATTACGTCACAATGCTCTCCTTGGTTCCACAAGGCCTTGCTTTGTCACAATGGACCCTTGGTTCCATGAGCTTCCGTAGTGTAACCATGGTCTCCTGGGATCTGCATTGTCACAATGGACAATTGGTTGCATGGGAGCCTGCTGTGTCACAAGAGAGCCTTAGCTCCATGAGGTTCTGGACTGTCACAGTGGTCTCCCTGCTTCAACGAGGCCCTGGAGTGTCTCGAGGGCTGCTTGGTTCTGTGAGCTTCCACAACGTCCCAATGGTCTCCTTGTTTCTGCAGTGTCATAGTGGACTCTTGGTTCCATGAGGTTCCTAAATGTCACAGGTCTCCTTGGTTCCATGTGGCCCTGCTGTGTCACCCCAGCCCCTTGGTTCCAGGAGTTTCTGGGCTGTCAACAGTGGTTCCTTTGTTCCAATCAGGCACCGCTGTGTCACACTGCACCCTGGCTTCCATGAAGTTCTTCAGTGTCACAGTGGCCCCTTGGATCCATGCGGTCCCATAGTGTCACCATGGTCTCCTTGGACCTGCATTGTCATCAGGGACCATTGGTTCCATGTGGCCTGGCTGTGTCACAGTGATGTGGATTCCGTAATTGCCTTCAGTGTCACAATGGAGCCTTGTTTCTGTGAGGCTCTGAACTGTCACAACTGTCTCCTTGGTTCCATCAGCCCCCGCTGTGTCACAAGGGTCCCCTTGGTTCCATGAGCACACCAAAGCTTTGCATAAACATTGAGCAGCACCTGCTTAACACACCTGGGAACATCTGTCTGCATTCAAAAGACAGGTCACAGCTGAGAAAGGCACCAGCAGCTTCCATCTGCAACAGAGATGCAGGGAAAGGACAAGGACAGAGAATTCAGCTGCAAGACTCCGAGAATTCTGCATCCAGACATCATTTCTGGTCCCACTGTCCCTAGTAGAAAGGTGTCATCATTCCAGGTTCCAGGCAGCCTGTACTCAGCATGTGCTTCTACAGTGGGGGTTTGTCGTTTAGGAAAACCTGCTCAGGCTTTTCCCTTCTTTCCTCACAAACAGGAATACTTGTCCTGGGCCTGGATGCAGGCAGAGCCCTGAGGAGAGCACGTGGGACATGGTGCAGTGGGCAGGGACAGCCAGCTGCAGAGTTCAGGGGGAAGGGCTTCTGGTGCAGGGCCAGGCATGTCAGTCCCAGCTGGGCCATGTCAGACATGTCCCCAGGCTGGGCTTGGGGAGCAGCTTGTCCAAACAGGGTCAGCCTGGCAAGGGGCTCATTCTTCAGTGGGCCCACACCTCCTAAGGAGACATTCAGCATCAAGATCACCTGGGGAATGCCTAAGTTGCTTCTTCTTTGAACTGAAAAAGAAAAATTACTCCCTTTTATAAAACTGAAAATCATGAGCTGTACCTTGAAATCTTCCTCCTTAAGAGAACTCCAAAGTGACTCCAAGCAGCTGCACAAGGCCTGGAGACTGGAAGACATTGGAAAGAAGACAAAGAGCTCCTGAGGGTTTTCTGTATTTTAATGATCCCCAACGGTGGATTTGGGGCTGAGTCCAGGAGCCCCAGGCACTGAGAGAAGGTTGAAGAAGCTGCTCAAGGAGTCAGAAGCAAAACTCCAAGTCCCTTGGAGCATCACTGGCCCCACTGAGGGCAGGGACTGCCAAAGGCTCCCCAGGGAGTGGTGAGAGCAGATCCTTGAGGCCAGGATTGCAGGAGCCCGAGGCTGTGAGCAGGGAACTGCAATGCTGAGCAAGGCCTGGGCTGGTTGGAGGAAGCAGAAAGGCCAAGGCCTGAGCCCAGGCCTGGGCCAGCAGGGCCTGTCCCTCACAGGTGGCTCGGGGCTGTTCCTGGAGCACTGGGATGGGAGAGGCAGCAAGGACAAATGTCATCAAGCTGTGTGACACTCCAGATGCTCATGGAACCAAGGGCCAGTGTGACACAGCGGGGCCTCATGGAAACAAGAGGCCGTGCTGAGCCTGCGCGCCTCTAACACCCCAGAACACTGAAATGCTGAGGGTGAGCAAAGGCTCCTTTACTCGAGTTTGGTGCAGAGTAGAAACCCCAGCCAGATATTCTCAAGAGGTCAAAACGACACAAAAGTGTACTGGAAAAATACAGAAAACCGAGCTCCTTTGGCAAATGATTTCATACAACATCCAATTCAACGTGCATCACTTAGCGTAGCAGGAACATCATTAACTCGGCCCATGTAAGATGGAAACCTTTAGGCATAAAAATGTTAAACTACCCAAAAACATTCCAGTAAAAGAGGATAAGAAGGTTAAAAGAGAAAAAAGAGACAGAAAGACAGAAGATCTCCAGATAGATATGCAGAGAGCTACCAGCTGCTAGGCTTCCAGTGTGGCTGAGACACAGACCCAGGAGATTTCAGGATTCAGACCAGGGCTTGACGTCATGCCCGATTTTTTAAATCCCTAGCGTTTTCTAAGCTCTCCTCTTTTCAGGGACATCTGCTTTCTTACCACGCACTGCTGTGTTTCATTGCCTTTGTGTGGGATTGATTGACGGCTCAGCCAATCAGAGCTGGGTGGGCGCTGCCCCTGCTGTGTGCTTGATTGACGGCTCAGCCAATCAGAGCTGGCTGGGCGGTGACCCTGCTGTGTGATTGATTGACGGCTCAACCAATCAGAGCTGGCTGGGCGCTGCCCCTGCTGTGTGATTGATTGACGGCTCAGGCAGTCACAGCTGGGTTTGCTCTGCCCCTGCTGTGTGATTGGCAGATCTGCCAGGCCATGGCTGGGGGCGGGGTTCTGTCCCACCTCATTCCAAGGTCTGTCCCAGCCCCGGCCCCACTCGGGCATTCCGAGCATCCCGACGGGTCTGGGGACATTGATGTCATCCAGCCTCTGACAGCGACCATGGGGACACTGCGGAACCTCATGGAACCAGAGACCATTTTGACACTCTGGTGCCTCATGCAATCAGGGGCACCTTTGTGAGACTCAGGACCCCAATGGAACCAAGGGTCAGTGATGAAGCTGTGCGGCCCAGAGAACCAAGGAGCCTTTGTTACACAGCAGGGCCACATGGAGCCCAGGGGCCGTGGTGACTCTGCAGGACCTTAGGGAAGCAAGGGGCCATTGTTTACACTACAGAAGCAGGGAGAATATTGTGACAAGGAGAATATCGGGACACTACAGGGACTCCTGGAATCAAGGAGAACATTGTGACACTGTGAGGCCCCATGGAACCAAGGCAACATGGAACAGGTCTGGCTGGCTGGGCCTCCCCGGGGGCCACCTGGCAAGACTGGCTGATCCTGGAATGTTGAGGACTGCCTCTCATCAGCTCCTGGAGCACTAAGGCTCTGTGCTTTCCTTCCTATGGAAAAGTACCAGCCCCTTTTGCAGGTTCCCACGGCTGAAACTGATATTCCCCCTGAAAAAGCACTACATACAAGGCTTGCTCCCAGCCAAAATCTGCTAGGAGTAACAGCTCTGGGTGGCCACCGTTTCCTGAGGGCTGCCTCTCATCTACCACTCTAAGGGTCGGTGTGAAGTTTCCCTCATTTTTGCCTCATGACCCTCTCAAGAAGACCTCAAGGACCCCCGCCCAGGTTGACTCTGGACAATGGTTTTCTGGCCTGCTTGAGGTGGGTGCTTGCCAAGGGACTCTTTGCAGGTGTGTTGTGCTCACTGGACTGTGCTGTCATGGTACCAGCTGAAGCCTGCATGTACTGCACGACCGCACCTGTCTCTTGGAGCACCACACAATGCTCCATAAATCTCCCCGCCTCTTGGCCACAAGCCACTCGCTTTGGAAAAGGACTACAAAAGAGCGATCCTCTGGAGAAGACCCTGAGTACTCCCCACGGATGACCACCCTTCCATTGGCTGGCCCACCATGACCTTGGTCTCGTCTGTTGGTAGCTACTTCCCCCTTCCCCTCCTTTTCTCTCTCTATACTCCGTTTCCTATATCTCTCCCCTCTAGCGCAACTGAATTGTTTGGCATTCAATAAAAATGCATTGCTGTTGTTGAATAAACTGATTTGTCCCCCGCTATTTACCTGTTTGCACCTCTGAGATCGAACAATCCTCGGCCTGTGTTGGCAGATGGTGACACACCCCCACCCCCCCCCCCCCCATCCCCCATGCCCCTGCTTCTCCCAGTTGATTGCTGATCGTGGTGTGACATGGAATGGAACATCCCTTGGGCCAGTCCAGCCCAGCTGTCCCATCCCTGTTCCCTCAGGAACACTTGCCCATCCCAAGTCCATGGGTTGGAGGGGCTTGCAGACACGCCTCGTGGGGCGAGCACTGTGACAAGGACAGGAGAACAGAACAACATTTACACTTACCAAGGGCAGAGAACAGAAGAGCACAGTCTTGGAGAAACGCACAAAGGATGTAGCCGAGGCAAACGGAGCGTGCACAAAACGCAAGGAGAATGTCAGCTCAGCTCTGCAAGGCTGACAAAAGCAGAAGTTATACACAACAATAATATTGCCCTTCCTCAAAAGCGGGGATCAAAGAGCAGTCACCTAAAAAGGACAGTGCATGTTGAAGACACTCCAAAGAACCATAGAAGGACTTGTGAGAAGGGGTGCAATTATGGCAAATAAATTCCAGGTGGGGTTAACTAATGAATACATCATCAGTGTGAGTGATAAAAGCTCCGATTGCCTGGTGGCCAGTGCACTCGAGTAGATGAAGGATTGCCCAAGTGACCACCATGGTGTAATAAAGAATACCTGCTCTCAAATCCTCAAAACTGTGTTCAAAAGTTGCTATCCAGCAGATTTCAGTATCAGTGGTGTCCCTGACTCCATTATGCCCCTTGCACACTTTCACGAGGGCCCCTTGGTTCCACGAGGCCCTGCTGGATAACAGTGGACCCTTGGTTCCATTTGGGTCTGTACTGTCAAAATGGCCTCCTTAGTTCTGCACTGCCACAATGCTCTCTCCTTGGTGCCACGAGGCCTTGGTGTGTCACAACAGCCTCTCGGTTCCATGAACTGCCATAGTGTCAGCACGGTCTCTTGCATCTGCAGTATCACGATGGACAATTGGTTACAAGCAGCCCCGCTGTGTCACAACGACTACTTGGTTCATGAGGCCCCACAGTGTCACCATGGCCCCTTGGTTCCCCGAGGCCTCGCTGTAGAACAATGGCCTCTCAGTTCCAGGAGGTTTTGTACTGTCAACAGTGCTCTCCTTGGTTCTACAGTGGCTGCTTGCTTCCATAATTCTTCCTCAGTGTCACAGTGGTCTCCTTGGTTCCATGAGGCTCTGCAATGTCCCAATATCCCATCGTTTCCATGAGCTTCTGTCCCATCAACCATGTCCTTTGCTCCAGTGAGGCCCCGCAACGGCACACCGGACCCTTGGCTCCATGAGGTTCCATAGTGTAACATGGGTGCCTTGATTCCAAGAGGTTCTGCTGGGTCACACTGGACCCTTGGTTCCATGAGGTTCCGTGGTATCGCCATGGTTTCCCTGGATCCGCAGTATCGCTACGGACCATAGGTTTCATGCAGCTTTGCTGTGCTACAGTGGCTCCTTGGTTCCATCAAGTGCCACTGTGTAACAAGGGAATCTTGGTCCCATGAGGTTCTGGACTGTCACAATGGTGTCCTTGGTTCTGGACTCTAACAACGGACCCTTGGTTCCACGAGGTTCCATTACGTCACAATGCTCTCCTTGGTTCCACAAGGCCTTGCTTTGTCACAATGGACCCTTGGTTCCATGAGCTTCCGTAGTGTAACCATGGTCTCCTGGGATCTGCATTGTCACAATGGACAATTGGTTGCATGGGAGCCTGCTGTGTCACAAGAGAGCCTTAGCTCCATGAGGTTCTGGACTGTCACAGTGGTCTCCCTGCTTCAACGAGGCCCTGGAGTGTCTCGAGGGCTGCTTGGTTCTGTGAGCTTCCACAACGTCCCAATGGTCTCCTTGTTTCTGCAGTGTCATAGTGGACTCTTGGTTCCATGAGGTTCCTAAATGTCACAGGTCTCCTTGGTTCCATGTGGCCCTGCTGTGTCACCCCAGCCCCTTGGTTCCAGGAGTTTCTGGGCTGTCAGCAGTGGTTCCTTTGTTCCAATCAGGCACCGCTGTGTCACACTGCACCCTGGCTTCCATGAAGTTCTTCAGTGTCACAGTGGCCCCTTGGATCCATGCGGTCCCATAGTGTCACCATGGTCTCCTTGGACCTGCATTGTCATCAGGGACCATTGGTTCCATGTGGCCTGGCTGTGTCACAGTGATGTGGATTCCGTAATTGCCTTCAGTGTCACAATGGAGCCTTGTTTCTGTGAGGCTCTGAACTGTCACAACTGTCTCCTTGGTTCCATCAGCCCCCGCTGTGTCACAAGGGTCCCCTTGGTTCCATGAGCACACCAAAGCTTTGCATAAACATTGAGCAGCACCTGCTTAACACACCTGGGAACATCTGTCTGCATTCAAAAGACAGGTCACAGCTGAGAAAGGCACCAGCAGCTTCCATCTGCAACAGAGATGCAGGGAAAGGACAAGGACAGAGAATTCAGCTGCAAGACTCCGAGAATTCTGCATCCAGACATCATTTCTGGTCCCACTGTCCCTAGTAGAAAGGTGTCATCATTCCAGGTTCCAGGCAGCCTGTACTCAGCATGTGCTTCTACAGTGGGGGTTTGTCGTTTAGGAAAACCTGCTCAGGCTTTTCCCTTCTTTCCTCACAAACAGGAATACTTGTCCTGGGCCTGGATGCAGGCAGAGCCCTGAGGAGAGCACGTGGGACATGGTGCAGTGGGCAGGGACAGCCAGCTGCAGAGTTCAGGGGGAAGGGCTTCTGGTGCAGGGCCAGGCATGTCAGTCCCAGCTGGGCCATGTCAGACATGTCCCCAGGCTGGGCTTGGGGAGCAGCTTGTCCAAACAGGGTCAGCCTGGCAAGGGGCTCATTCTTCAGTGGGCCCACACCTCCTAAGGAGACATTCAGCATCAAGATCACCTGGGGAATGCCTAAGTTGCTTCTTCTTTGAACTGAAAAAGAAAAATTACTCCCTTTTATAAAACTGAAAATCATGAGCTGTACCTTGAAATCTTCCTCCTTAAGAGAACTCCAAAGTGACTCCAAGCAGCTGCACAAGGCCTGGAGACTGGAAGACATTGGAAAGAAGACAAAGAGCTCCTGAGGGTTTTCTGTATTTTAATGATCCCCAACGGTGGATTTGGGGCTGAGTCCAGGAGCCCCAGGCACTGAGAGAAGGTTGAAGAAGCTGCTCAAGGAGTCAGAAGCAAAACTCCAAGTCCCTTGGAGCATCACTGGCCCCACTGAGGGCAGGGACTGCCAAAGGCTCCCCAGGGAGTGGTGAGAGCAGATCCTTGAGGCCAGGATTGCAGGAGCCCGAGGCTGTGAGCAGGGAACTGCAATGCTGAGCAAGGCCTGGGCTGGTTGGAGGAAGCAGAAAGGCCAAGGCCTGAGCCCAGGCCTGGGCCAGCAGGGCCTGTCCCTCACAGGTGGCTCGGGGCTGTTCCTGGAGCACTGGGATGGGAGAGGCAGCAAGGACAAATGTCATCAAGCTGTGTGACACTCCAGATGCTCATGGAACCAAGGGCCAGTGTGACACAGCGGGGCCTCATGGAAACAAGAGGCCGTGCTGAGCCTGCGCGCCTCTAACACCCCAGAACACTGAAATGCTGAGGGTGAGCAAAGGCTCCTTTACTCGAGTTTGGTGCAGAGTAGAAACCCCAGCCAGATATTCTCAAGAGGTCAAAACGACACAAAAGTGTACTGGAAAAATACAGAAAACCGAGCTCCTTTGGCAAATGATTTCATACAACATCCAATTCAACGTGCATCACTTAGCGTAGCAGGAACATCATTAACTCGGCCCATGTAAGATGGAAACCTTTAGGCATAAAAATGTTAAACTACCCAAAAACATTCCAGTAAAAGAGGATAAGAAGGTTAAAAGAGAAAAAAGAGACAGAAAGACAGAAGATCTCCAGATAGATATGCAGAGAGCTACCAGCTGCTAGGCTTCCAGTGTGGCTGAGACACAGACCCAGGAGATTTCAGGATTCAGACCAGGGCTTGACGTCATGCCCGATTTTTTAAATCCCTAGCGTTTTCTAAGCTCTCCTCTTTTCAGGGACATCTGCTTTCTTACCACGCACTGCTGTGTTTCATTGCCTTTGTGTGGGATTGATTGACGGCTCAGCCAATCAGAGCTGGGTGGGCGCTGCCCCTGCTGTGTGCTTGATTGACGGCTCAGCCAATCAGAGCTGGCTGGGCGGTGACCCTGCTGTGTGATTGATTGACGGCTCAACCAATCAGAGCTGGCTGGGCGCTGCCCCTGCTGTGTGATTGATTGACGGCTCAGCCAATCAGAGCTGGCTGGGCGCTGCCCCTGCTGTGTGATTGATTGACGGCTCAGGCAGTCACAGCTGGGTTTGCTCTGCCCCTGCTGTGTGATTGGCAGATCTGCCAGGCCATGGCTGGGGGCGGGGTTCTGTCCCACCTCATTCCAAGGTCTGTCCCAGCCCCGGCCCCACTCGGGCATTCCGAGCATCCCGACGGGTCTGGGGACATTGATGTCATCCAGCCTCTGACAGCGACCATGGGGACACTGCGGAACCTCATGGAACCAGAGACCATTTTGACACTCTGGTGCCTCATGCAATCAGGGGCACCTTTGTGAGACTCAGGACCCCAGTGGAACCAAGGGTCAGTGATGAAGCTGTGCGGCCCAGAGAACCAAGGAGCCTTTGTTACACAGCAGGGCCACATGGAGCCCAGGGGCCGTGGTGACTCTGCAGGACCTTAGGGAAGCAAGGGGCCATTGTTTACACTACAGAAGCAGGGAGAATATTGTGACAAGGAGAATATCGGGACACTACAGGGACTCCTGGAATCAAGGAGAACATTGTGACACTGTGAGGCCCCATGGAACCAAGGCAACATGGAACAGGTCTGGCTGGCTGGGCCTCCCCGGGGGCCACCTGGCAAGACTGGCTGATCCTGGAATGTTGAGGACTGCCTCTCATCAGCTCCTGGAGCACTAAGGCTCTGTGCTTTCCTTCCTATGGAAAAGTACCAGCCCCTTTTGCAGGTTCCCACGGCTGAAACTGATATTCCCCCTGAAAAAGCACTACATACAAGGCTTGCTCCCAGCCAAAATCTGCTAGGAGTAACAGCTCTGGGTGGCCACCGTTTCCTGAGGGCTGCCTCTCATCTACCACTCTAAGGGTCGGTGTGAAGTTTCCCTCATTTTTGCCTCATGACCCTCTCAAGAAGACCTCAAGGACCCCCGCCCAGGTTGACTCTGGACAATGGTTTTCTGGCCTGCTTGAGGTGGGTGCTTGCCAAGGGACTCTTTGCAGGTGTGTTGTGCTCACTGGACTGTGCTGTCATGGTACCAGCTGAAGCCTGCATGTACTGCACGACCGCACCTGTCTCTTGGAGCACCACACAATGCTCCATAAATCTCCCCGCCTCTTGGCCACAAGCCACTCGCTTTGGAAAAGGACTACAAAAGAGCGATCCTCTGGAGAAGACCCTGAGTACTCCCCACGGATGACCACCCTTCCATTGGCTGGCCCACCATGACCTTGGTCTCGTCTGTTGGTAGCTACTTCCCCCTTCCCCTCCTTTTCTCTCTCTATACTCCGTTTCCTATATCTCTCCCCTCTAGCGCAACTGAATTGTTTGGCATTCAATAAAAATGCATTGCTGTTGTTGAATAAACTGATTTGTCCCCCGCTATTTACCTGTTTGCACCTCTGAGATCGAACAATCCTCGGCCTGTGTTGGCAGATGGTGACACACCCCCACCCCCCCCCCCCCCCCATCCCCCATGCCCCTGCTTCTCCCAGTTGATTGCTGATCGTGGTGTGACATGGAATGGAACATCCCTTGGGCCAGTCCAGCCCAGCTGTCCCATCCCTGTTCCCTCAGGAACACTTGCCCATCCCAAGTCCATGGGTTGGAGGGGCTTGCAGACACGCCTCGTGGGGCGAGCACTGTGACAAGGACAGGAGAACAGAACAACATTTACACTTACCAAGGGCAGAGAACAGAAGAGCACAGTCTTGGAGAAACGCACAAAGGATGTAGCCCAGGCAAACGGAGCGTGCACAAAACGCAAGGAGAATGTCAGCTCAGCTCTGCAAGGCTGACAAAAGCAGAAGTTATACACAACAATAATATTGCCCTTCCTCAAAAGCGGGGATCAAAGAGCAGTCACCTAAAAAGGACAGTGCATGTTGAAGACACACTCCAAAGAACCATAGAAGGACTTGTGAGAAGGGGTGCAATTATGGCAAATAAATTCCAGGTGGGGTTAACTAATGAATACATCATCAGTGTGAGTGATAAAAGCTCCGATTGCCTGGTGGCCAGTGCACTCGAGTAGATGAAGGATTGCCCAAGTGACCACCATGGTGTAATAAAGAATACCTGCTCTCAAATCCTCAAAACTGTGTTCAAAAGTTGCTATCCAGCAGATTTCAGTATCAGTGGTGTCCCTGACTCCATTATGCCCCTTGCACACTTTCACGAGGGCCCCTTGGTTCCACGAGGCCCTGCTGGATAACAGTGGACCCTTGGTTCCATTTGGGTCTGTACTGTCAAAATGGCCTCCTTAGTTCTGCACTGCCACAATGCTCTCTCCTTGGTGCCACGAGGCCTTGGTGTGTCACAACAGCCTCTCGGTTCCATGAACTGCCATAGTGTCAGCACGGTCTCTTGCATCTGCAGTATCACGATGGACAATTGGTTACAAGCAGCCCCGCTGTGTCACAACGACTACTTGGTTCATGAGGCCCCACAGTGTCACCATGGCCCCTTGGTTCCCCGAGGCCTCGCTGTAGAACAATGGCCTCTCAGTTCCAGGAGGTTTTGTACTGTCAACAGTGCTCTCCTTGGTTCTACAGTGGCTGCTTGCTTCCATAATTCTTCCTCAGTGTCACAGTGGTCTCCTTGGTTCCATGAGGCTCTGCAATGTCCCAATATCCCATCGTTTCCATGAGCTTCTGTCCCATCAACCATGTCCTTTGCTCCAGTGAGGCCCCGCAACGGCACACCGGACCCTTGGCTCCATGAGGTTCCATAGTGTAACATGGGTGCCTTGATTCCAAGAGGTTCTGCTGGGTCACACTGGACCCTTGGTTCCATGAGGTTCCGTGGTATCGCCATGGTTTCCCTGGATCCGCAGTAGCGCTACGGACCATAGGTTTCATGCAGCTTTGCTGTGCTACAGTGGCTCCTTGGTTCCATCAAGTGCCACTGTGTAACAAGGGAATCTTGGTCCCATGAGGTTCTGGACTGTCACAATGGTGTCCTTGGTTCTGGACTCTAACAACGGACCCTTGGTTCCACGAGGTTCCATTACGTCACAATGCTCTCCTTGGTTCCACAAGGCCTTGCTTTGTCACAATGGACCCTTGGTTCCATGAGCTTCCGTAGTGTAACCATGGTCTCCTGGGATCTGCATTGTCACAATGGACAATTGGTTGCATGGGAGCCTGCTGTGTCACAAGAGAGCCTTAGCTCCATGAGGTTCTGGACTGTCACAGTGGTCTCCCTGCTTCAACGAGGCCCTGGAGTGTCTCGAGGGCTGCTTGGTTCTGTGAGCTTCCACAACGTCCCAATGGTCTCCTTGTTTCTGCAGTGTCATAGTGGACTCTTGGTTCCATGAGGTTCCTAAATGTCACAGGTCTCCTTGGTTCCATGTGGCCCTGCTGTGTCACCCCAGCCCCTTGGTTCCAGGAGTTTCTGGGCTGTCAGCAGTGGTTCCTTTGTTCCAATCAGGCACCGCTGTGTCACACTGCACCCTGGCTTCCATGAAGTTCTTCAGTGTCACAGTGGCCCCTTGGATCCATGCGGTCCCATAGTGTCACCATGGTCTCCTTGGACCTGCATTGTCATCAGGGACCATTGGTTCCATGTGGCCTGGCTGTGTCACAGTGATGTGGATTCCGTAATTGCCTTCAGTGTCACAATGGAGCCTTGTTTCTGTGAGGCTCTGAACTGTCACAACTGTCTCCTTGGTTCCATCAGCCCCCGCTGTGTCACAAGGGTCCCCTTGGTTCCATGAGCACACCAAAGCTTTGCATAAACATTGAGCAGCACCTGCTTAACACACCTGGGAACATCTGTCTGCATTCAAAAGACAGGTCACAGCTGAGAAAGGCACCAGCAGCTTCCATCTGCAACAGAGATGCAGGGAAAGGACAAGGACAGAGAATTCAGCTGCAAGACTCCGAGAATTCTGCATCCAGACATCATTTCTGGTCCCACTGTCCCTAGTAGAAAGGTGTCATCATTCCAGGTTCCAGGCAGCCTGTACTCAGCATGTGCTTCTACAGTGGGGGTTTGTCGTTTAGGAAAACCTGCTCAGGCTTTTCCCTTCTTTCCTCACAAACAGGAATACTTGTCCTGGGCCTGGATGCAGGCAGAGCCCTGAGGAGAGCACGTGGGACATGGTGCAGTGGGCAGGGACAGCCAGCTGCAGAGTTCAGGGGGAAGGGCTTCTGGTGCAGGGCCAGGCATGTCAGTCCCAGCTGGGCCATGTCAGACATGTCCCCAGGCTGGGCTTGGGGAGCAGCTTGTCCAAACAGGGTCAGCCTGGCAAGGGGCTCATTCTTCAGTGGGCCCACACCTCCTAAGGAGACATTCAGCATCAAGATCACCTGGGGAATGCCTAAGTTGCTTCTTCTTTGAACTGAAAAAGAAAAATTACTCCCTTTTATAAAACTGAAAATCATGAGCTGTACCTTGAAATCTTCCTCCTTAAGAGAACTCCAAAGTGACTCCAAGCAGCTGCACAAGGCCTGGAGACTGGAAGACATTGGAAAGAAGACAAAGAGCTCCTGAGGGTTTTCTGTATTTTAATGATCCCCAACGGTGGATTTGGGGCTGAGTCCAGGAGCCCCAGGCACTGAGAGAAGGTTGAAGAAGCTGCTCAAGGAGTCAGAAGCAAAACTCCAAGTCCCTTGGAGCATCACTGGCCCCACTGAGGGCAGGGACTGCCAAAGGCTCCCCAGGGAGTGGTGAGAGCAGATCCTTGAGGCCAGGATTGCAGGAGCCCGAGGCTGTGAGCAGGGAACTGCAATGCTGAGCAAGGCCTGGGCTGGTTGGAGGAAGCAGAAAGGCCAAGGCCTGAGCCCAGGCCTGGGCCAGCAGGGCCTGTCCCTCACAGGTGGCTCGGGGCTGTTCCTGGAGCACTGGGATGGGAGAGGCAGCAAGGACAAATGTCATCAAGCTGTGTGACACTCCAGATGCTCATGGAACCAAGGGCCAGTGTGACACAGCGGGGCCTCATGGAAACAAGAGGCCGTGCTGAGCCTGCGCGCCTGTAACACCCCAGAACACTGAAATGCTGAGGGTGAGCAAAGGCTCCTTTACTCGAGTTTGGTGCAGAGTAGAAACCCCAGCCAGATATTCTCAAGAGGTCAAAACGACACAAAAGTGTACTGGAAAAATACAGAAAACCGAGCTCCTTTGGCAAATGATTTCATACAACATCCAATTCAACGTGCATCACTTAGCGTAGCAGGAACATCATTAACTCGGCCCATGTAAGATGGAAACCTTTAGGCATAAAAATGTTAAACTACCCAAAAACATTCCAGTAAAAGAGGATAAGAAGGTTAAAAGAGAAAAAAGAGACAGAAAGACAGAAGATCTCCAGATAGATATGCAGAGAGCTACCAGCTGCTAGGCTTCCAGTGTGGCTGAGACACAGACCCAGGAGATTTCAGGATTCAGACCAGGGCTTGACGTCATGCCCGATTTTTTAAATCCCTAGCGTTTTCTAAGCTCTCCTCTTTTCAGGGACATCTGCTTTCTTACCACGCACTGCTGTGTTTCATTGCCTTTGTGTGGGATTGATTGACGGCTCAGCCAATCAGAGCTGGGTGGGCGCTGCCCCTGCTGTGTGCTTGATTGACGGCTCAGCCAATCAGAGCTGGCTGGGCGGTGACCCTGCTGTGTGGTTGATTGACGGCTCAACCAATCAGAGCTGGCTGGGCCCTGCCCCTGCTGTGTGATTGATTGACGGCTCAGCCAATCAGAGCTGGCTGGGCGCTGCCCCTGCTGTGTGATTGATTGACGGCTCAGGCAGTCACAGCTGGGTTTGCTCTGCCCCTGCTGTGTGATTGGCAGATCTGCCAGGCCATGGCTGGGGACGGGGTTCTGTCCCACCTCATTCCAAGGTCTGTCCCAGCCCCGGCCCCACTCGGGCATTCCGAGCATCCCGACGGGTCTGGGGACATTGATGTCATCCAGCCTCTGACAGCGACCATGGGGACACTGCGGAACCTCATGGAACCAAAGAGACCATTTTGACACTCTGGTGCCTCATGCAATCAGGGGCACCTTTGTGAGACTCAGGACCCCAATGGAACCAAGGGTCAGTGATGAAGCTGTGCGGCCCAGAGAACCAAGGAGCCTTTGTTACACAGCAGGGCCACATGGAGCCCAGGGGCCGTGGTGACTCTGCAGGACCTTAGGGAAGCAAGGGGCCATTGTTTACACTACAGAAGCAGGGAGAATATTGTGACAAGGAGAATATCGGGACACTACAGGGACTCCTGGAATCAAGGAGAACATTGTGACACTGTGAGGCCCCATGGAACCAAGGCAACATGGAACAGGTCTGGCTGGCTGGGCCTCCCCGGGGGCCACCTGGCAAGACTGGCTGATCCTGGAATGTTGAGGACTGCCTCTCATCAGCTCCCGGAGCACTAAGGCTCTGTGCTTTCCTTCCTATGGAAAAGTACCAGCCCCTTTTGCAGGTTCCCACGGCTGAAACTGATATTCCCCCTGAAAAAGCACTACATACAAGGCTTGCTCCCAGCCAAAATCTGCTAGGAGTAACAGCTCTGGGTGGCCACCGTTTCCTGAGGGCTGCCTCTCATCTACCACTCTAAGGGTCGGTGTGAAGTTTCCCTCATTTTTGCCTCATGACCCTCTCAAGAAGACCTCAAGGACCCCCGCCCAGGTTGACTCTGGACAATGGTTTTCTGGCCTGCTTGAGGTGGGTGCTTGCCAAGGGACTCTTTGCAGGTGTGTTGTGCTCACTGGACTGTGCTGTCATGGTACCAGCTGAAGCCTGCATGTACTGCACGACCGCACCTGTCTCTTGGAGCACCACACAATGCTCCATAAATCTCCCCGCCTCTTGGCCACAAGCCACTCGCTTTGGAAAAGGACTACAAAAGAGCGATCCTCTGGAGAAGACCCTGAGTACTCCCCACGGATGACCACCCTTCCATTGGCTGGCCCACCATGACCTTGGTCTCGTCTGTTGGTAGCTACTTCCCCCTTCCCCTCCTTTTCTCTCTCTATACTCCGTTTCCTATATCTCTCCCCTCTAGCGCAACTGAATTGTTTGGCATTCAATAAAAATGCATTGCTGTTGTTGAATAAACTGATTTGTCCCCCGCTATTTACCTGTTTGCACCTCTGAGATCGAACAATCCTCGGCCTGTGTTGGCAGATGGTGACACACCCCCACCCCCCCACCCCCCCCCATCCCCCATGCCCCTGCTTCTCCCAGTTGATTGCTGATCGTGGTGTGACATGGAATGGAACATCCCTTGGGCCAGTCCAGCCCAGCTGTCCCATCCCTGTTCCCTCAGGAACACTTGCCCATCCCAAGTCCATGGGTTGGAGGGGCTTGCAGACACGCCTCGTGGGGCGAGCACTGTGACAAGGACAGGAGAACAGAACAACATTTACACTTACCAAGGGCAGAGAACAGAAGAGCACAGTCTTGGAGAAACGCACAAAGGATGTAGCCGAGGCAAACGGAGCGTGCACAAAACGCAAGGAGAATGTCAGCTCAGCTCTGCAAGGCTGACAAAAGCAGAAGTTATACACAACAATAATATTGCCCTTCCTCAAAAGCGGGGATCAAAGAGCAGTCACCTAAAAAGGACAGTGCATGTTGAAGACACACTCCAAAGAACCATAGAAGGACTTGTGAGAAGGGGTGCAATTATGGCAAATAAATTCCAGGTGGGGTTAACTAATGAATACATCATCAGTGTGAGTGATAAAAGCTCCGATTGCCTGGTGGCCAGTGCACTCGAGGATTGCCCAAGTGACCACCATGGTGTAATAAAGAATACCTGCTCTCAAATCCTCAAAACTGTGTTCAAAAGTTGCTATCCAGCAGATTTCAGTATCAGTGGTGTCCCTGACTCCATTATGCCCCTTGCACACTTTCACGAGGGCCCCTTGGTTCCACGAGGCCCTGCTGGATAACAGTGGACCCTTGGTTCCATTTGGGTCTGTACTGTCAAAATGGCCTCCTTAGTTCTGCACTGCCACAATGCTCTCTCCTTGGTGCCACGAGGCCTTGGTGTGTCACAACAGCCTCTCGGTTCCATGAACTGCCATAGTGTCAGCACGGTCTCTTGCATCTGCAGTATCACGATGGACAATTGGTTACAAGCAGCCCCGCTGTGTCACAACGACTACTTGGTTCATGAGGCCCCACAGTGTCACCATGGCCCCTTGGTTCCCCGAGGCCTCGCTGTAGAACAATGGCCTCTCAGTTCCAGGAGGTTTTGTACTGTCAACAGTGCTCTCCTTGGTTCTACAGTGGCTGCTTGCTTCCATAATTCTTCCTCAGTGTCACAGTGGTCTCCTTGGTTCCATGAGGCTCTGCAATGTCCCAATATCCCATCGTTTCCATGAGCTTCTGTCCCATCAACCATGTCCTTTGCTCCAGTGAGGCCCCGCAACGGCACACCGGACCCTTGGCTCCATGAGGTTCCATAGTGTAACATGGGTGCCTTGATTCCAAGAGGTTCTGCTGGGTCACACTGGACCCTTGGTTCCATGAGGTTCCGTGGTATCGCCATGGTTTCCCTGGATCCGCAGTATCGCTACGGACCATAGGTTTCATGCAGCTTTGCTGTGCTACAGTGGCTCCTTGGTTCCATCAAGTGCCACTGTGTAACAAGGGAATCTTGGTCCCATGAGGTTCTGGACTGTCACAATGGTGTCCTTGGTTCTGGACTCTAACAACGGACCCTTGGTTCCACGAGGTTCCATTACGTCACAATGCTCTCCTTGGTTCCACAAGGCCTTGCTTTGTCACAATGGACCCTTGGTTCCATGAGCTTCCGTAGTGTAACCATGGTCTCCTGGGATCTGCATTGTCACAATGGACAATTGGTTGCATGGGAGCCTGCTGTGTCACAAGAGAGCCTTAGCTCCATGAGGTTCTGGACTGTCACAGTGGTCTCCCTGCTTCAACGAGGCCCTGGAGTGTCTCGAGGGCTGCTTGGTTCTGTGAGCTTCCACAATGTCCCAATGGTCTCCTTGTTTCTGCAGTGTCATAGTGGACTCTTGGTTCCATTAGGTTCCTAAATGTCACAGGTCTCCTTGGTTCCATGTGGCCCTGCTGTGTCACCACAGCCCCTTGGTTCCAGGAGTTTCTGGGCTGTCAACAGTGGTTCCTTTGTTCCAATCAGGCACCGCTGTGTCACACTGCACCCTGGCTTCCATGAAGTTCTTCAGTGTCACAGTGGCCCCTTGGATCCATGCGGTCCCATGGTGTCACCATGGTCTCCTTGGACCTGCATTGTCATCAGGGACCATTGGTTCCATGTGGCCTGGCTGTGTCACAGTGATGTGGATTCCGTAATTGCCTTCAGTGTCACAATGGAGCCTTGTTTCTGTGAGGCTCTGAACTGTCACAACTGTCTCCTTGGTTCCATCAGCCCCCGCTGTGTCACAAGGGTCCCCTTGGTTCCATGAGCACACCAAAGCTTTGCATAAACATTGAGCAGCACCTGCTTAACACACCTGGGAACATCTGTCTGCATTCAAAAGACAGGTCACAGCTGAGAAAGGCACCAGCAGCTTCCATCTGCAACAGAGATGCAGGGAAAGGACAAGGACAGAGAATTCAGCTGCAAGACTCCGAGAATTCTGCATCCAGACATCATTTCTGGTCCCACTGTCCCTAGTAGAAAGGTGTCATCATTCCAGGTTCCAGGCAGCCTGTACTCAGCATGTGCTTCTACAGTGGGGGTTTGTCGTTTAGGAAAACCTGCTCAGGCTTTTCCCTTCTTTCCTCACAAACAGGAATACTTGTCCTGGGCCTGGATGCAGGCAGAGCCCTGAGGAGAGCACGTGGGACATGGTGCAGTGGGCAGGGACAGCCAGCTGCAGAGTTCAGGGGGAAGGGCTTCTGGTGCAGGGCCAGGCATGTCAGTCCCAGCTGGGCCATGTCAGACATGTCCCCAGGCTGGGCTTGGGGAGCAGCTTGTCCAAACAGGGTCAGCCTGGCAAGGGGCTCATTCTTCAGTGGGCCCACACCTCCTAAGGAGACATTCAGCATCAAGATCACCTGGGGAATGCCTAAGTTGCTTCTTCTTTGAACTGAAAAAGAAAAATTACTCCCTTTTATAAAACTGAAAATCATGAGCTGTACCTTGAAATCTTCCTCCTTAAGAGAACTCCAAAGTGACTCCAAGCAGCTGCACAAGGCCTGGAGACTGGAAGACATTGGAAAGAAGACAAAGAGCTCCTGAGGGTTTTCTGTATTTTAATGATCCCCAACGGTGGATTTGGGGCTGAGTCCAGGAGCCCCAGGCACTGAGAGAAGGTTGAAGAAGCTGCTCAAGGAGTCAGAAGCAAAACTCCAAGTCCCTTGGAGCATCACTGGCCCCACTGAGGGCAGGGACTGCCAAAGGCTCCCCAGGGAGTGGTGAGAGCAGATCCTTGAGGCCAGGATTGCAGGAGCCCGAGGCTGTGAGCAGGGAACTGCAATGCTGAGCAAGGCCTGGGCTGGTTGGAGGAAGCAGAAAGGCCAAGGCCTGAGCCCAGGCCTGGGCCAGCAGGGCCTGTCCCTCACAGGTGGCTCGGGGCTGTTCCTGGAGCACTGGGATGGGAGAGGCAGCAAGGACAAATGTCATCAAGCTGTGTGACACTCCAGATGCTCATGGAACCAAGGGCCAGTGTGACACAGCGGGGCCTCATGGAAACAAGAGGCCGTGCTGAGCCTGCGCGCCTCTAACACCCCAGAACACTGAAATGCTGAGGGTGAGCAAAGGCTCCTTTACTCGAGTTTGGTGCAGAGTAGAAACCCCAGCCAGATATTCTCAAGAGGTCAAAACGACACAAAAGTGTACTGGAAAAATACAGAAAACCGAGCTCCTTTGGCAAATGATTTCATACAACATCCAATTCAACGTGCATCACTTAGCGTAGCAGGAACATCATTAACTCGGCCCATGTAAGATGGAAACCTTTAGGCATAAAAATGTTAAACTACCCAAAAACATTCCAGTAAAAGAGGATAAGAAGGTTAAAAGAGAAAAAAGAGACAGAAAGACAGAAGATCTCCAGATAGATATGCAGAGAGCTACCAGCTGCTAGGCTTCCAGTGTGGCTGAGACACAGACCCAGGAGATTTCAGGATTCAGACCAGGGCTTGACGTCATGCCCGATTTTTTAAATCCCTAGCGTTTTCTAAGCTCTCCTCTTTTCAGGGACATCTGCTTTCTTACCACGCACTGCTGTGTTTCATTGCCGTTGTGTGGGATTGATTGACGGCTCAGCCAATCAGAGCTGGGTGGGCGCTGCCCCTGCTGTGTGCTTGATTGACGGCTCAGCCAATCAGAGCTGGCTGGGCGGTGACCCTACTGTGTGGTTGATTGACGGCTCAACCAATCAGAGCTGGCTGGGCCCTGCCCCTGCTGTGTGATTGATTGACGGCTCAGCCAATCAGAGCTGGCTGGGCGCTGCCCCTGCTGTGTGATTGATTGACGGCTCAGGCAGTCACAGCTGGGTTTGCTCTGCCCCTGCTGTGTGATTGGCAGATCTGCCAGGCCATGGCTGGGGACGGGGTTCTGTCCCACCTCATTCCAAGGTCTGTCCCAGCCCCGGCCCCACTCGGGCATTCCGAGCATCCCGACGGGTCTGGGGACATTGATGTCATCCAGCCTCTGACAGCGACCATGGGGACACTGCGGAACCTCATGGAACCAGAGACCATTTTGACACTCTGGTGCCTCATGCAATCGGGGGCACCTTTGTGAGACTCGGGACCCCAATGGAACCAAGGGTCAGTGATGAAGCTGTGCGGCCCAGAGAACCAAGGAGCCTTTGTTACACAGCAGGGCCACATGGAGCCCAGGGGCCGTGGTGACTCTGCAGGACCTTAGGGAAGCAAGGGGCCATTGTTTACACTACAGAAGCAGGGAGAATATTGTGACAAGGAGAATATCGGGACACTACAGGGACTCCTGGAATCAAGGAGAACATTGTGACACTGTGAGGCCCCATGGAACCAAGGCAACATGGAACAGGTCTGGCTGGCTGGGCCTCCCCGGGGGCCACCTGGCAAGACTGGCTGATCCTGGAATGTTGAGGACTGCCTCTCATCAGCTCCTGGAGCACTAAGGCTCTGTGCTTTCCTTCCTATGGAAAAGTACCAGCCCCTTTTGCAGGTTCCCACGGCTGAAACTGATATTCCCCCTGAAAAAGCACTACATACAAGGCTTGCTCCCAGCCAAAATCTGCTAGGAGTAACAGCTCTGGGTGGCCACCGTTTCCTGAGGGCTGCCTCTCATCTACCACTCTAAGGGTCGGTGTGAAGTTTCCCTCATTTTTGCCTCATGACCCTCTCAAGAAGACCTCAAGGACCCCCGCCCAGGTTGACTCTGGACAATGGTTTTCTGGCCTGCTTGAGGTGGGTGCTTGCCAAGGGACTCTTTGCAGGTGTGTTGTGCTCACTGGACTGTGCTGTCATGGTACCAGCTGAAGCCTGCATGTACTGCACGACCGCACCTGTCTCTTGGAGCACCACACAATGCTCCATAAATCTCCCCGCCTCTTGGCCACAAGCCACTCGCTTTGGAAAAGGACTACAAAAGAGCGATCCTCTGGAGAAGACCCTGAGTACTCCCCACGGATGACCACCCTTCCATTGGCTGGCCCACCATGACCTTGGTCTCGTCTGTTGGTAGCTACTTCCCCCTTCCCCTCCTTTTCTCTCTCTATACTCCGTTTCCTATATCTCTCCCCTCTAGCGCAACTGAATTGTTTGGCATTCAATAAAAATGCATTGCTGTTGTTGAATAAACTGATTTGTCCCCCGCTATTTACCTGTTTGCACCTCTGAGATCGAACAATCCTCGGCCTGTGTTGGCAGATGGTGACACACCCCCACCCCCCCACCCCCCGCCATCCCCCATGCCCCTGCTTCTCCCAGTTGATTGCTGATCGTGGTGTGACATGGAATGGAACATCCCTTGGGCCAGTCCAGCCCAGCTGTCCCATCCCTGTTCCCTCAGGAACACTTGCCCATCCCAAGTCCATGGGTTGGAGGGGCTTGCAGACACGCCTCGTGGGGCGAGCACTGTGACAAGGACAGGAGAACAGAACAACATTTACACTTACCAAGGGCAGAGAACAGAAGAGCACAGTCTTGGAGAAACGCACAAAGGATGTAGCCCAGGCAAACGGAGCGTGCACAAAACGCAAGGAGAATGTCAGCTCAGCTCTGCAAGGCTGACAAAAGCAGAAGTTATACACAACAATAATATTGCCCTTCCTCAAAAGCGGGGATCAAAGAGCAGTCACCTAAAAAGGACAGTGCATGTTGAAGACACACTCCAAAGAACCATAGAAGGACTTGTGAGAAGGGGTGCAATTATGGCAAATAAATTCCAGGTGGGGTTAACTAATGAATACATCATCAGTGTGAGTGATAAAAGCTCCGATTGCCTGGTGGCCAGTGCACTCGAGGATTGCCCAAGTGACCACCATGGTGTAATAAAGAATACCTGCTCTCAAATCCTCAAAACTGTGTTCAAAAGTTGCTATCCAGCAGATTTCAGTATCAGTGGTGTCCCTGACTCCATTATGCCCCTTGCACACTTTCACGAGGGCCCCTTGGTTCCACGAGGCCCTGCTGGATAACAGTGGACCCTTGGTTCCATTTGGGTCTGTACTGTCAAAATGGCCTCCTTAGTTCTGCACTGCCACAATGCTCTCTCCTTGGTGCCACGAGGCCTTGGTGTGTCACAACAGCCTCTCGGTTCCATGAACTGCCATAGTGTCAGCACGGTCTCTTGCATCTGCAGTATCACGATGGACAATTGGTTACAAGCAGCCCCGCTGTGTCACAACGACTACTTGGTTCATGAGGCCCCACAGTGTCACCATGGCCCCTTGGTTCCCCGAGGCCTCGCTGTAGAACAATGGCCTCTCAGTTCCAGGAGGTTTTGTACTGTCAACAGTGCTCTCCTTGGTTCTACAGTGGCTGCTTGCTTCCATAATTCTTCCTCAGTGTCACAGTGGTCTCCTTGGTTCCATGAGGCTCTGCAATGTCCCAATATCCCATCGTTTCCATGAGCTTCTGTCCCATCAACCATGTCCTTTGCTCCAGTGAGGCCCCGCAACGGCACACCGGACCCTTGGCTCCATGAGGTTCCATAGTGTAACATGGGTGCCTTGATTCCAAGAGGTTCTGCTGGGTCACACTGGACCCTTGGTTCCATGAGGTTCCGTGGTATCGCCATGGTTTCCCTGGATCCGCAGTAGCGCTACGGACCATAGGTTTCATGCAGCTTTGCTGTGCTACAGTGGCTCCTTGGTTCCATCAAGTGCCACTGTGTAACAAGGGAATCTTGGTCCCATGAGGTTCTGGACTGTCACAATGGTGTCCTTGGTTCTGGACTCTAACAACGGACCCTTGGTTCCACGAGGTTCCATTACGTCACAATGCTCTCCTTGGTTCCACAAGGCCTTGCTTTGTCACAATGGACCCTTGGTTCCATGAGCTTCCGTAGTGTAACCATGGTCTCCTGGGATCTGCATTGTCACAATGGACAATTGGTTGCATGGGAGCCTGCTGTGTCACAAGAGAGCCTTAGCTCCATGAGGTTCTGGACTGTCACAGTGGTCTCCCTGCTTCAACGAGGCCCTGGAGTGTCTCGAGGGCTGCTTGGTTCTGTGAGCTTCCACAACGTCCCAATGGTCTCCTTGTTTCTGCAGTGTCATAGTGGACTCTTGGTTCCATGAGGTTCCTAAATGTCACAGGTCTCCTTGGTTCCATGTGGCCCTGCTGTGTCACCCCAGCCCCTTGGTTCCAGGAGTTTCTGGGCTGTCAGCAGTGGTTCCTTTGTTCCAATCAGGCACCGCTGTGTCACACTGCACCCTGGCTTCCATGAAGTTCTTCAGTGTCACAGTGGCCCCTTGGATCCATGCGGTCCCATAGTGTCACCATGGTCTCCTTGGACCTGCATTGTCATCAGGGACCATTGGTTCCATGTGGCCTGGCTGTGTCACAGTGATGTGGATTCCGTAATTGCCTTCAGTGTCACAATGGAGCCTTGTTTCTGTGAGGCTCTGAACTGTCACAACTGTCTCCTTGGTTCCATCAGCCCCCGCTGTGTCACAAGGGTCCCCTTGGTTCCATGAGCACACCAAAGCTTTGCATAAACATTGAGCAGCACCTGCTTAACACACCTGGGAACATCTGTCTGCATTCAAAAGACAGGTCACAGCTGAGAAAGGCACCAGCAGCTTCCATCTGCAACAGAGATGCAGGGAAAGGACAAGGACAGAGAATTCAGCTGCAAGACTCCGAGAATTCTGCATCCAGACATCATTTCTGGTCCCACTGTCCCTAGTAGAAAGGTGTCATCATTCCAGGTTCCAGGCAGCCTGTACTCAGCATGTGCTTCTACAGTGGGGGTTTGTCGTTTAGGAAAACCTGCTCAGGCTTTTCCCTTCTTTCCTCACAAACAGGAATACTTGTCCTGGGCCTGGATGCAGGCAGAGCCCTGAGGAGAGCACGTGGGACATGGTGCAGTGGGCAGGGACAGCCAGCTGCAGAGTTCAGGGGGAAGGGCTTCTGGTGCAGGGCCAGGCATGTCAGTCCCAGCTGGGCCATGTCAGACATGTCCCCAGGCTGGGCTTGGGGAGCAGCTTGTCCAAACAGGGTCAGCCTGGCAAGGGGCTCATTCTTCAGTGGGCCCACACCTCCTAAGGAGACATTCAGCATCAAGATCACCTGGGGAATGCCTAAGTTGCTTCTTCTTTGAACTGAAAAAGAAAAATTACTCCCTTTTATAAAACTGAAAATCATGAGCTGTACCTTGAAATCTTCCTCCTTAAGAGAACTCCAAAGTGACTCCAAGCAGCTGCACAAGGCCTGGAGACTGGAAGACATTGGAAAGAAGACAAAGAGCTCCTGAGGGTTTTCTGTATTTTAATGATCCCCAACGGTGGATTTGGGGCTGAGTCCAGGAGCCCCAGGCACTGAGAGAAGGTTGAAGAAGCTGCTCAAGGAGTCAGAAGCAAAACTCCAAGTCCCTTGGAGCATCACTGGCCCCACTGAGGGCAGGGACTGCCAAAGGCTCCCCAGGGAGTGGTGAGAGCAGATCCTTGAGGCCAGGATTGCAGGAGCCCGAGGCTGTGAGCAGGGAACTGCAATGCTGAGCAAGGCCTGGGCTGGTTGGAGGAAGCAGAAAGGCCAAGGCCTGAGCCCAGGCCTGGGCCAGCAGGGCCTGTCCCTCACAGGTGGCTCGGGGCTGTTCCTGGAGCACTGGGATGGGAGAGGCAGCAAGGACAAATGTCATCAAGCTGTGTGACACTCCAGATGCTCATGGAACCAAGGGCCAGTGTGACACAGCGGGGCCTCATGGAAACAAGAGGCCGTGCTGAGCCTGCGCGCCTCTAACACCCCAGAACACTGAAATGCTGAGGGTGAGCAAAGGCTCCTTTACTCGAGTTTGGTGCAGAGTAGAAACCCCAGCCAGATATTCTCAAGAGGTCAAAACGACACAAAAGTGTACTGGAAAAATACAGAAAACCGAGCTCCTTTGGCAAATGATTTCATACAACATCCAATTCAACGTGCATCACTTAGCGTAGCAGGAACATCATTAACTCGGCCCATGTAAGATGGAAACCTTTAGGCATAAAAATGTTAAACTACCCAAAAACATTCCAGTAAAAGAGGATAAGAAGGTTAAAAGAGAAAAAAGAGACAGAAAGACAGAAGATCTCCAGATAGATATGCAGAGAGCTACCAGCTGCTAGGCTTCCAGTGTGGCTGAGACACAGACCCAGGAGATTTCAGGATTCAGACCAGGGCTTGACGTCATGCCCGATTTTTTAAATCCCTAGCGTTTTCTAAGCTCTCCTCTTTTCAGGGACATCTGCTTTCTTACCACGCACTGCTGTGTTTCATTGCCGTTGTGTGGGATTGATTGACGGCTCAGCCAATCAGAGCTGGGTGGGCGCTGCCCCTGCTGTGTGCTTGATTGACGGCTCAGCCAATCAGAGCTGGCTGGGCGGTGACCCTACTGTGTGGTTGATTGACGGCTCAACCAATCAGAGCTGGCTGGGCCCTGCCCCTGCTGTGTGATTGATTGACGGCTCAGCCAATCAGAGCTGGCTGGGCGCTGCCCCTGCTGTGTGATTGATTGACGGCTCAGGCAGTCACAGCTGGGTTTGCTCTGCCCCTGCTGTGTGATTGGCAGATCTGCCAGGCCATGGCTGGGGACGGGGTTCTGTCCCACCTCATTCCAAGGTCTGTCCCAGCCCCGGCCCCACTCGGGCATTCCGAGCATCCCGACGGGTCTGGGGACATTGATGTCATCCAGCCTCTGACAGCGACCATGGGGACACTGCGGAACCTCATGGAACCAGAGACCATTTTGACACTCTGGTGCCTCATGCAATCGGGGGCACCTTTGTGAGACTCGGGACCCCAATGGAACCAAGGGTCAGTGATGAAGCTGTGCGGCCCAGAGAACCAAGGAGCCTTTGTTACACAGCAGGGCCACATGGAGCCCAGGGGCCGTGGTGACTCTGCAGGACCTTAGGGAAGCAAGGGGCCATTGTTTACACTACAGAAGCAGGGAGAATATTGTGACAAGGAGAATATCGGGACACTACAGGGACTCCTGGAATCAAGGAGAACATTGTGACACTGTGAGGCCCCATGGAACCAAGGCAACATGGAACAGGTCTGGCTGGCTGGGCCTCCCCGGGGGCCACCTGGCAAGACTGGCTGATCCTGGAATGTTGAGGACTGCCTCTCATCAGCTCCTGGAGCACTAAGGCTCTGTGCTTTCCTTCCTATGGAAAAGTACCAGCCCCTTTTGCAGGTTCCCACGGCTGAAACTGATATTCCCCCTGAAAAAGCACTACATACAAGGCTTGCTCCCAGCCAAAATCTGCTAGGAGTAACAGCTCTGGGTGGCCACCGTTTCCTGAGGGCTGCCTCTCATCTACCACTCTAAGGGTCGGTGTGAAGTTTCCCTCATTTTTGCCTCATGACCCTCTCAAGAAGACCTCAAGGACCCCCGCCCAGGTTGACTCTGGACAATGGTTTTCTGGCCTGCTTGAGGTGGGTGCTTGCCAAGGGACTCTTTGCAGGTGTGTTGTGCTCACTGGACTGTGCTGTCATGGTACCAGCTGAAGCCTGCATGTACTGCACGACCGCACCTGTCTCTTGGAGCACCACACAATGCTCCATAAATCTCCCCGCCTCTTGGCCACAAGCCACTCGCTTTGGAAAAGGACTACAAAAGAGCGATCCTCTGGAGAAGACCCTGAGTACTCCCCACGGATGACCACCCTTCCATTGGCTGGCCCACCATGACCTTGGTCTCGTCTGTTGGTAGCTACTTCCCCCTTCCCCTCCTTTTCTCTCTCTATACTCCGTTTCCTATATCTCTCCCCTCTAGCGCAACTGAATTGTTTGGCATTCAATAAAAATGCATTGCTGTTGTTGAATAAACTGATTTGTCCCCCGCTATTTACCTGTTTGCACCTCTGAGATCGAACAATCCTCGGCCTGTGTTGGCAGATGGTGACACACCCCCACCCCCCCACCCCCCATCCCCCATGCCCCTGCTTCTCCCAGTTGATTGCTGATCGTGGTGTGACATGGAATGGAACATCCCTTGGGCCAGTCCAGCCCAGCTGTCCCATCCCTGTTCCCTCAGGAACACTTGCCCATCCCAAGTCCATGGGTTGGAGGGGCTTGCAGACACGCCTCGTGGGGCGAGCACTGTGACAAGGACAGGAGAACAGAACAACATTTACACTTACCAAGGGCAGAGAACAGAAGAGCACAGTCTTGGAGAAACGCACAAAGGATGTAGCCCAGGCAAACGGAGCGTGCACAAAACGCAAGGAGAATGTCAGCTCAGCTCTGCAAGGCTGACAAAAGCAGAAGTTATACACAACAATAATATTGCCCTTCCTCAAAAGCGGGGATCAAAGAGCAGTCACCTAAAAAGGACAGTGCATGTTGAAGACACTCCAAAGAACCATAGAAGGACTTGTGAGAAGGGGTGCAATTATGGCAAATAAATTCCAGGTGGGGTTAACTAATGAATACATCATCAGTGTGAGTGATAAAAGCTCCGATTGCCTGGTGGCCAGTGCACTCGAGGATTGCCCAAGTGACCACCATGGTGTAATAAAGAATACCTGCTCTCAAATCCTCAAAACTGTGTTCAAAAGTTGCTATCCAGCAGATTTCAGTATCAGTGGTGTCCCTGACTCCATTATGCCCCTTGCACACTTTCACGAGGGCCCCTTGGTTCCACGAGGCCCTGCTGGATAACAGTGGACCCTTGGTTCCATTTGGGTCTGTACTGTCAAAATGGCCTCCTTAGTTCTGCACTGCCACAATGCTCTCTCCTTGGTGCCACGAGGCCTTGGTGTGTCACAACAGCCTCTCGGTTCCATGAACTGCCATAGTGTCAGCACGGTCTCTTGCATCTGCAGTATCACGATGGACAATTGGTTACAAGCAGCCCCGCTGTGTCACAACGACTACTTGGTTCATGAGGCCCCACAGTGTCACCATGGCCCCTTGGTTCCCCGAGGCCTCGCTGTAGAACAATGGCCTCTCAGTTCCAGGAGGTTTTGTACTGTCAACAGTGCTCTCCTTGGTTCTACAGTGGCTGCTTGCTTCCATAATTCTTCCTCAGTGTCACAGTGGTCTCCTTGGTTCCATGAGGCTCTGCAATGTCCCAATATCCCATCGTTTCCATGAGCTTCTGTCCCATCAACCATGTCCTTTGCTCCAGTGAGGCCCCGCAACGGCACACCGGACCCTTGGCTCCATGAGGTTCCATAGTGTAACATGGGTGCCTTGATTCCAAGAGGTTCTGCTGGGTCACACTGGACCCTTGGTTCCATGAGGTTCCGTGGTATCGCCATGGTTTCCCTGGATCCGCAGTATCGCTACGGACCATAGGTTTCATGCAGCTTTGCTGTGCTACAGTGGCTCCTTGGTTCCATCAAGTGCCACTGTGTAACAAGGGAATCTTGGTCCCATGAGGTTCTGGACTGTCACAATGGTGTCCTTGGTTCTGGACTCTAACAACGGACCCTTGGTTCCACGAGGTTCCATTACGTCACAATGCTCTCCTTGGTTCCACAAGGCCTTGCTTTGTCACAATGGACCCTTGGTTCCATGAGCTTCCGTAGTGTAACCATGGTCTCCTGGGATCTGCATTGTCACAATGGACAATTGGTTGCATGGGAGCCTGCTGTGTCACAAGAGAGCCTTAGCTCCATGAGGTTCTGGACTGTCACAGTGGTCTCCCTGCTTCAACGAGGCCCTGGAGTGTCTCGAGGGCTGCTTGGTTCTGTGAGCTTCCACAATGTCCCAATGGTCTCCTTGTTTCTGCAGTGTCATAGTGGACTCTTGGTTCCATTAGGTTCCTAAATGTCACAGGTCTCCTTGGTTCCATGTGGCCCTGCTGTGTCACCACAGCCCCTTGGTTCCAGGAGTTTCTGGGCTGTCAACAGTGGTTCCTTTGTTCCAATCAGGCACCGCTGTGTCACACTGCACCCTGGCTTCCATGAAGTTCTTCAGTGTCACAGTGGCCCCTTGGATCCATGCGGTCCCATGGTGTCACCATGGTCTCCTTGGACCTGCATTGTCATCAGGGACCATTGGTTCCATGTGGCCTGGCTGTGTCACAGTGATGTGGATTCCGTAATTGCCTTCAGTGTCACAATGGAGCCTTGTTTCTGTGAGGCTCTGAACTGTCACAACTGTCTCCTTGGTTCCATCAGCCCCCGCTGTGTCACAAGGGTCCCCTTGGTTCCATGAGCACACCAAAGCTTTGCATAAACATTGAGCAGCACCTGCTTAACACACCTGGGAACATCTGTCTGCATTCAAAAGACAGGTCACAGCTGAGAAAGGCACCAGCAGCTTCCATCTGCAACAGAGATGCAGGGAAAGGACAAGGACAGAGAATTCAGCTGCAAGACTCCGAGAATTCTGCATCCAGACATCATTTCTGGTCCCACTGTCCCTAGTAGAAAGGTGTCATCATTCCAGGTTCCAGGCAGCCTGTACTCAGCATGTGCTTCTACAGTGGGGGTTTGTCGTTTAGGAAAACCTGCTCAGGCTTTTCCCTTCTTTCCTCACAAACAGGAATACTTGTCCTGGGCCTGGATGCAGGCAGAGCCCTGAGGAGAGCACGTGGGACATGGTGCAGTGGGCAGGGACAGCCAGCTGCAGAGTTCAGGGGGAAGGGCTTCTGGTGCAGGGCCAGGCATGTCAGTCCCAGCTGGGCCATGTCAGACATGTCCCCAGGCTGGGCTTGGGGAGCAGCTTGTCCAAACAGGGTCAGCCTGGCAAGGGGCTCATTCTTCAGTGGGCCCACACCTCCTAAGGAGACATTCAGCATCAAGATCACCTGGGGAATGCCTAAGTTGCTTCTTCTTTGAACTGAAAAAGAAAAATTACTCCCTTTTATAAAACTGAAAATCATGAGCTGTACCTTGAAATCTTCCTCCTTAAGAGAACTCCAAAGTGACTCCAAGCAGCTGCACAAGGCCTGGAGACTGGAAGACATTGGAAAGAAGACAAAGAGCTCCTGAGGGTTTTCTGTATTTTAATGATCCCCAACGGTGGATTTGGGGCTGAGTCCAGGAGCCCCAGGCACTGAGAGAAGGTTGAAGAAGCTGCTCAAGGAGTCAGAAGCAAAACTCCAAGTCCCTTGGAGCATCACTGGCCCCACTGAGGGCAGGGACTGCCAAAGGCTCCCCAGGGAGTGGTGAGAGCAGATCCTTGAGGCCAGGATTGCAGGAGCCCGAGGCTGTGAGCAGGGAACTGCAATGCTGAGCAAGGCCTGGGCTGGTTGGAGGAAGCAGAAAGGCCAAGGCCTGAGCCCAGGCCTGGGCCAGCAGGGCCTGTCCCTCACAGGTGGCTCGGGGCTGTTCCTGGAGCACTGGGATGGGAGAGGCAGCAAGGACAAATGTCATCAAGCTGTGTGACACTCCAGATGCTCATGGAACCAAGGGCCAGTGTGACACAGCGGGGCCTCATGGAAACAAGAGGCCGTGCTGAGCCTGCGCGCCTGTAACACCCCAGAACACTGAAATGCTGAGGGTGAGCAAAGGCTCCTTTACTCGAGTTTGGTGCAGAGTAGAAACCCCAGCCAGATATTCTCAAGAGGTCAAAACGACACAAAAGTGTACTGGAAAAATACAGAAAACCGAGCTCCTTTGGCAAATGATTTCATACAACATCCAATTCAACGTGCATCACTTAGCGTAGCAGGAACATCATTAACTCGGCCCATGTAAGATGGAAACCTTTAGGCATAAAAATGTTAAACTACCCAAAAACATTCCAGTAAAAGAGGATAAGAAGGTTAAAAGAGAAAAAAGAGACAGAAAGACAGAAGATCTCCAGATAGATATGCAGAGAGCTACCAGCTGCTAGGCTTCCAGTGTGGCTGAGACACAGACCCAGGAGATTTCAGGATTCAGACCAGGGCTTGACGTCATGCCCGATTTTTTAAATCCCTAGCGTTTTCTAAGCTCTCCTCTTTTCAGGGACATCTGCTTTCTTACCACGCACTGCTGTGTTTCATTGCCTTTGTGTGGGATTGATTGACGGCTCAGCCAATCAGAGCTGGGTGGGCGCTGCCCCTGCTGTGTGCTTGATTGACGGCTCAGCCAATCAGAGCTGGCTGGGCGGTGACCCTACTGTGTGGTTGATTGACGGCTCAACCAATCAGAGCTGGCTGGGCCCTGCCCCTGCTGTGTGATTGATTGACGGCTCAGCCAATCAGAGCTGGCTGGGCGCTGCCCCTGCTGTGTGATTGATTGACGGCTCAGGCAGTCACAGCTGGGTTTGCTCTGCCCCTGCTGTGTGATTGGCAGATCTGCCAGGCCATGGCTGGGGACGGGGTTCTGTCCCACCTCATTCCAAGGTCTGTCCCAGCCCCGGCCCCACTCGGGCATTCCGAGCATCCCGACGGGTCTGGGGACATTGATGTCATCCAGCCTCTGACAGCGACCATGGGGACACTGCGGAACCTCATGGAACCAAAGAGACCATTTTGACACTCTGGTGCCTCATGCAATCAGGGGCACCTTTGTGAGACTCAGGACCCCAATGGAACCAAGGGTCAGTGATGAAGCTGTGCGGCCCAGAGAACCAAGGAGCCTTTGTTACACAGCAGGGCCACATGGAGCCCAGGGGCCGTGGTGACTCTGCAGGACCTTAGGGAAGCAAGGGGCCATTGTTTACACTACAGAAGCAGGGAGAATATTGTGACAAGGAGAATATCGGGACACTACAGGGACTCCTGGAATCAAGGAGAACATTGTGACACTGTGAGGCCCCATGGAACCAAGGCAACATGGAACAGGTCTGGCTGGCTGGGCCTCCCCGGGGGCCACCTGGCAAGACTGGCTGATCCTGGAATGTTGAGGACTGCCTCTCATCAGCTCCTGGAGCACTAAGGCTCTGTGCTTTCCTTCCTATGGAAAAGTACCAGCCCCTTTTGCAGGTTCCCACGGCTGAAACTGATATTCCCCCTGAAAAAGCACTACATACAAGGCTTGCTCCCAGCCAAAATCTGCTAGGAGTAACAGCTCTGGGTGGCCACCGTTTCCTGAGGGCTGCCTCTCATCTACCACTCTAAGGGTCGGTGTGAAGTTTCCCTCATTTTTGCCTCATGACCCTCTCAAGAAGACCTCAAGGACCCCCGCCCAGGTTGACTCTGGACAATGGTTTTCTGGCCTGCTTGAGGTGGGTGCTTGCCAAGGGACTCTTTGCAGGTGTGTTGTGCTCACTGGACTGTGCTGTCATGGTACCAGCTGAAGCCTGCATGTACTGCACGACCGCACCTGTCTCTTGGAGCACCACACAATGCTCCATAAATCTCCCCGCCTCTTGGCCACAAGCCACTCGCTTTGGAAAAGGACTACAAAAGAGCGATCCTCTGGAGAAGACCCTGAGTACTCCCCACGGATGACCACCCTTCCATTGGCTGGCCCACCATGACCTTGGTCTCGTCTGTTGGTAGCTACTTCCCCCTTCCCCTCCTTTTCTCTCTCTATACTCCGTTTCCTATATCTCTCCCCTCTAGCGCAACTGAATTGTTTGGCATTCAATAAAAATGCATTGCTGTTGTTGAATAAACTGATTTGTCCCCCGCTATTTACCTGTTTGCACCTCTGAGATCGAACAATCCTCGGCCTGTGTTGGCAGATGGTGACACACCCCCACCCCCCCACCCCCCCCCATCCCCCATGCCCCTGCTTCTCCCAGTTGATTGCTGATCGTGGTGTGACATGGAATGGAACATCCCTTGGGCCAGTCCAGCCCAGCTGTCCCATCCCTGTTCCCTCAGGAACACTTGCCCATCCCAAGTCCATGGGTTGGAGGGGCTTGCAGACACGCCTCGTGGGGCGAGCACTGTGACAAGGACAGGAGAACAGAACAACATTTACACTTACCAAGGGCAGAGAACAGAAGAGCACAGTCTTGGAGAAACGCACAAAGGATGTAGCCGAGGCAAACGGAGCGTGCACAAAACGCAAGGAGAATGTCAGCTCAGCTCTGCAAGGCTGACAAAAGCAGAAGTTATACACAACAATATTGCCCTTCCTCAAAAGCGGGGATCAAAGAGCAGTCACCTAAAAAGGACAGTGCATGTTGAAGACACACTCCAAAGAACCATAGAAGGACTTGTGAGAAGGGGTGCAATTATGGCAAATAAATTCCAGGTGGGGTTAACTAATGAATACATCATCAGTGTGAGTGATAAAAGCTCCGATTGCCTGGTGGCCAGTGCACTCGAGGATTGCCCAAGTGACCACCATGGTGTAATAAAGAATACCTGCTCTCAAATCCTCAAAACTGTGTTCAAAAGTTGCTATCCAGCAGATTTCAGTATCAGTGGTGTCCCTGACTCCATTATGCCCCTTGCACACTTTCACGAGGGCCCCTTGGTTCCACGAGGCCCTGCTGGATAACAGTGGACCCTTGGTTCCATTTGGGTCTGTACTGTCAAAATGGCCTCCTTAGTTCTGCACTGCCACAATGCTCTCTCCTTGGTGCCACGAGGCCTTGGTGTGTCACAACAGCCTCTCGGTTCCATGAACTGCCATAGTGTCAGCACGGTCTCTTGCATCTGCAGTATCACGATGGACAATTGGTTACAAGCAGCCCCGCTGTGTCACAACGACTACTTGGTTCATGAGGCCCCACAGTGTCACCATGGCCCCTTGGTTCCCCGAGGCCTCGCTGTAGAACAATGGCCTCTCAGTTCCAGGAGGTTTTGTATTGTCAACAGTGCTCTCCTTGGTTCTACAGTGGCTGCTTGCTTCCATAATTCTTCCTCAGTGTCACAGTGGTCTCCTTGGTTCCATGAGGCTCTGCAATGTCCCAATATCCCATCGTTTCCATGAGCTTCTGTCCCATCAACCATGTCCTTTGCTCCAGTGAGGCCCCGCAACGGCACACCGGACCCTTGGCTCCATGAGGTTCCATAGTGTAACATGGGTGCCTTGATTCCAAGAGGTTCTGCTGGGTCACACTGGACCCTTGGTTCCATGAGGTTCCGTGGTATCGCCATGGTTTCCCTGGATCCGCAGTATCGCTACGGACCATAGGTTTCATGCAGCTTTGCTGTGCTACAGTGGCTCCTTGGTTCCATCAAGTGCCACTGTGTAACAAGGGAATCTTGGTCCCATGAGGTTCTGGACTGTCACAATGGTGTCCTTGGTTCTGGACTCTAACAACGGACCCTTGGTTCCACGAGGTTCCATTACGTCACAATGCTCTCCTTGGTTCCACAAGGCCTTGCTTTGTCACAATGGACCCTTGGTTCCATGAGCTTCCGTAGTGTAACCATGGTCTCCTGGGATCTGCATTGTCACAATGGACAATTGGTTGCATGGGAGCCTGCTGTGTCACAAGAGAGCCTTAGCTCCATGAGGTTCTGGACTGTCACAGTGGTCTCCCTGCTTCAACGAGGCCCTGGAGTGTCTCGAGGGCTGCTTGGTTCTGTGAGCTTCCACAATGTCCCAATGGTCTCCTTGTTTCTGCAGTGTCATAGTGGACTCTTGGTTCCATTAGGTTCCTAAATGTCACAGGTCTCCTTGGTTCCATGTGGCCCTGCTGTGTCACCACAGCCCCTTGGTTCCAGGAGTTTCTGGGCTGTCAACAGTGGTTCCTTTGTTCCAATCAGGCACCGCTGTGTCACACTGCACCCTGGCTTCCATGAAGTTCTTCAGTGTCACAGTGGCCCCTTGGATCCATGCGGTCCCATGGTGTCACCATGGTCTCCTTGGACCTGCATTGTCATCAGGGACCATTGGTTCCATGTGGCCTGGCTGTGTCACAGTGATGTGGATTCCGTAATTGCCTTCAGTGTCACAATGGAGCCTTGTTTCTGTGAGGCTCTGAACTGTCACAACTGTCTCCTTGGTTCCATCAGCCCCCGCTGTGTCACAAGGGTCCCCTTGGTTCCATGAGCACATCAAAGCTTTGCATAAACATTGAGCAGCACCTGCTTAACACACCTGGGAACATCTGTCTGCATTCAAAAGACAGGTCACAGCTGAGAAAGGCACCAGCAGCTTCCATCTGCAACAGAGATGCAGGGAAAGGACAAGGACAGAGAATTCAGCTGCAAGACTCCGAGAATTCTGCATCCAGACATCATTTCTGGTCCCACTGTCCCTAGTAGAAAGGTGTCATCATTCCAGGTTCCAGGCAGCCTGTACTCAGCATGTGCTTCTACAGTGGGGGTTTGTCGTTTAGGAAAACCTGCTCAGGCTTTTCCCTTCTTTCCTCACAAACAGGAATACTTGTCCTGGGCCTGGATGCAGGCAGAGCCCTGAGGAGAGCACGTGGGACATGGTGCAGTGGGCAGGGACAGCCAGCTGCAGAGTTCAGGGGGAAGGGCTTCTGGTGCAGGGCCAGGCATGTCAGTCCCAGCTGGGCCATGTCAGACATGTCCCCAGGCTGGGCTTGGGGAGCAGCTTGTCCAAACAGGGTCAGCCTGGCAAGGGGCTCATTCTTCAGTGGGCCCACACCTCCTAAGGAGACATTCAGCATCAAGATCACCTGGGGAATGCCTAAGTTGCTTCTTCTTTGAACTGAAAAAGAAAAATTACTCCCTTTTATAAAACTGAAAATCATGAGCTGTACCTTGAAATCTTCCTCCTTAAGAGAACTCCAAAGTGACTCCAAGCAGCTGCACAAGGCCTGGAGACTGGAAGACATTGGAAAGAAGACAAAGAGCTCCTGAGGGTTTTCTGTATTTTAATGATCCCCAACGGTGGATTTGGGGCTGAGTCCAGGAGCCCCAGGCACTGAGAGAAGGTTGAAGAAGCTGCTCAAGGAGTCAGAAGCAAAACTCCAAGTCCCTTGGAGCATCACTGGCCCCACTGAGGGCAGGGACTGCCAAAGGCTCCCCAGGGAGTGGTGAGAGCAGATCCTTGAGGCCAGGATTGCAGGAGCCCGAGGCTGTGAGCAGGGAACTGCAATGCTGAGCAAGGCCTGGGCTGGTTGGAGGAAGCAGAAAGGCCAAGGCCTGAGCCCAGGCCTGGGCCAGCAGGGCCTGTCCCTCACAGGTGGCTCGGGGCTGTTCCTGGAGCACTGGGATGGGAGAGGCAGCAAGGACAAATGTCATCAAGCTGTGTGACACTCCAGATGCTCATGGAACCAAGGGCCAGTGTGACACAGCGGGGCCTCATGGAAACAAGAGGCCGTGCTGAGCCTGCGCGCCTGTAACACCCCAGAACACTGAAATGCTGAGGGTGAGCAAAGGCTCCTTTACTCGAGTTTGGTGCAGAGTAGAAACCCCAGCCAGATATTCTCAAGAGGTCAAAACGACACAAAAGTGTACTGGAAAAATACAGAAAACCGAGCTCCTTTGGCAAATGATTTCATACAACATCCAATTCAACGTGCATCACTTAGCGTAGCAGGAACATCATTAACTCGGCCCATGTAAGATGGAAACCTTTAGGCATAAAAATGTTAAACTACCCAAAAACATTCCAGTAAAAGAGGATAAGAAGGTTAAAAGAGAAAAAAGAGACAGAAAGACAGAAGATCTCCAGATAGATATGCAGAGAGCTACCAGCTGCTAGGCTTCCAGTGTGGCTGAGACACAGACCCAGGAGATTTCAGGATTCAGACCAGGGCTTGACGTCATGCCCGATTTTTTAAATCCCTAGCGTTTTCTAAGCTCTCCTCTTTTCAGGGACATCTGCTTTCTTACCACGCACTGCTGTGTTTCATTGCCTTTGTGTGGGATTGATTGACGGCTCAGCCAATCAGAGCTGGGTGGGCGCTGCCCCTGCTGTGTGCTTGATTGACGGCTCAGCCAATCAGAGCTGGCTGGGCGGTGACCCTACTGTGTGGTTGATTGACGGCTCAACCAATCAGAGCTGGCTGGGCCCTGCCCCTGCTGTGTGATTGATTGACGGCTCAGCCAATCAGAGCTGGCTGGGCGCTGCCCCTGCTGTGTGATTGATTGACGGCTCAGGCAGTCACAGCTGGGTTTGCTCTGCCCCTGCTGTGTGATTGGCAGATCTGCCAGGCCATGGCTGGGGACGGGGTTCTGTCCCACCTCATTCCAAGGTCTGTCCCAGCCCCGGCCCCACTCGGGCATTCCGAGCATCCCGACGGGTCTGGGGACATTGATGTCATCCAGCCTCTGACAGCGACCATGGGGACACTGCGGAACCTCATGGAACCAAAGAGACCATTTTGACACTCTGGTGCCTCATGCAATCAGGGGCACCTTTGTGAGACTCAGGACCCCAATGGAACCAAGGGTCAGTGATGAAGCTGTGCGGCCCAGAGAACCAAGGAGCCTTTGTTACACAGCAGGGCCACATGGAGCCCAGGGGCCGTGGTGACTCTGCAGGACCTTAGGGAAGCAAGGGGCCATTGTTTACACTACAGAAGCAGGGAGAATATTGTGACAAGGAGAATATCGGGACACTACAGGGACTCCTGGAATCAAGGAGAACATTGTGACACTGTGAGGCCCCATGGAACCAAGGCAACATGGAACAGGTCTGGCTGGCTGGGCCTCCCCGGGGGCCACCTGGCAAGACTGGCTGATCCTGGAATGTTGAGGACTGCCTCTCATCAGCTCCTGGAGCACTAAGGCTCTGTGCTTTCCTTCCTATGGAAAAGTACCAGCCCCTTTTGCAGGTTCCCACGGCTGAAACTGATATTCCCCCTGAAAAAGCACTACATACAAGGCTTGCTCCCAGCCAAAATCTGCTAGGAGTAACAGCTCTGGGTGGCCACCGTTTCCTGAGGGCTGCCTCTCATCTACCACTCTAAGGGTCGGTGTGAAGTTTCCCTCATTTTTGCCTCATGACCCTCTCAAGAAGACCTCAAGGACCCCCGCCCAGGTTGACTCTGGACAATGGTTTTCTGGCCTGCTTGAGGTGGGTGCTTGCCAAGGGACTCTTTGCAGGTGTGTTGTGCTCACTGGACTGTGCTGTCATGGTACCAGCTGAAGCCTGCATGTACTGCACGACCGCACCTGTCTCTTGGAGCACCACACAATGCTCCATAAATCTCCCCGCCTCTTGGCCACAAGCCACTCGCTTTGGAAAAGGACTACAAAAGAGCGATCCTCTGGAGAAGACCCTGAGTACTCCCCACGGATGACCACCCTTCCATTGGCTGGCCCACCATGACCTTGGTCTCGTCTGTTGGTAGCTACTTCCCCCTTCCCCTCCTTTTCTCTCTCTATACTCCGTTTCCTATATCTCTCCCCTCTAGCGCAACTGAATTGTTTGGCATTCAATAAAAATGCATTGCTGTTGTTGAATAAACTGATTTGTCCCCCGCTATTTACCTGTTTGCACCTCTGAGATCGAACAATCCTCGGCCTGTGTTGGCAGATGGTGACACACCCCCACCCCCCCACCCCCCCCCATCCCCCATGCCCCTGCTTCTCCCAGTTGATTGCTGATCGTGGTGTGACATGGAATGGAACATCCCTTGGGCCAGTCCAGCCCAGCTGTCCCATCCCTGTTCCCTCAGGAACACTTGCCCATCCCAAGTCCATGGGTTGGAGGGGCTTGCAGACACGCCTCGTGGGGCGAGCACTGTGACAAGGACAGGAGAACAGAACAACATTTACACTTACCAAGGGCAGAGAACAGAAGAGCACAGTCTTGGAGAAACGCACAAAGGATGTAGCCGAGGCAAACGGAGCGTGCACAAAACGCAAGGAGAATGTCAGCTCAGCTCTGCAAGGCTGACAAAAGCAGAAGTTATACACAACAATATTGCCCTTCCTCAAAAGCGGGGATCAAAGAGCAGTCACCTAAAAAGGACAGTGCATGTTGAAGACACTCCAAAGAACCATAGAAGGACTTGTGAGAAGGGGTGCAATTATGGCAAATAAATTCCAGGTGGGGTTAACTAATGAATACATCATCAGTGTGAGTGATAAAAGCTCCGATTGCCTGGTGGCCAGTGCACTCGAGTAGATGAAGGATTGCCCAAGTGACCACCATGGTGTAATAAAGAATACCTGCTCTCAAATCCTCAAAACTGTGTTCAAAAGTTGCTATCCAGCAGATTTCAGTATCAGTGGTGTCCCTGACTCCATTATGCCCCTTGCACACTTTCACGAGGGCCCCTTGGTTCCACGAGGCCCTGCTGGATAACAGTGGACCCTTGGTTCCATTTGGGTCTGTACTGTCAAAATGGCCTCCTTAGTTCTGCACTGCCACAATGCTCTCTCCTTGGTGCCACGAGGCCTTGGTGTGTCACAACAGCCTCTCGGTTCCATGAACTGCCATAGTGTCAGCACGGTCTCTTGCATCTGCAGTATCACGATGGACAATTGGTTACAAGCAGCCCCGCTGTGTCACAACGACTACTTGGTTCATGAGGCCCCACAGTGTCACCATGGCCCCTTGGTTCCCCGAGGCCTCGCTGTAGAACAATGGCCTCTCAGTTCCAGGAGGTTTTGTACTGTCAACAGTGCTCTCCTTGGTTCTACAGTGGCTGCTTGCTTCCATAATTCTTCCTCAGTGTCACAGTGGTCTCCTTGGTTCCATGAGGCTCTGCAATGTCCCAATATCCCATCGTTTCCATGAGCTTCTGTCCCATCAACCATGTCCTTTGCTCCAGTGAGGCCCCGCAACGGCACACCGGACCCTTGGCTCCATGAGGTTCCATAGTGTAACATGGGTGCCTTGATTCCAAGAGGTTCTGCTGGGTCACACTGGACCCTTGGTTCCATGAGGTTCCGTGGTATCGCCATGGTTTCCCTGGATCCGCAGTAGCGCTACGGACCATAGGTTTCATGCAGCTTTGCTGTGCTACAGTGGCTCCTTGGTTCCATCAAGTGCCACTGTGTAACAAGGGAATCTTGGTCCCATGAGGTTCTGGACTGTCACAATGGTGTCCTTGGTTCTGGACTCTAACAACGGACCCTTGGTTCCACGAGGTTCCATTACGTCACAATGCTCTCCTTGGTTCCACAAGGCCTTGCTTTGTCACAATGGACCCTTGGTTCCATGAGCTTCCGTAGTGTAACCATGGTCTCCTGGGATCTGCATTGTCACAATGGACAATTGGTTGCATGGGAGCCTGCTGTGTCACAAGAGAGCCTTAGCTCCATGAGGTTCTGGACTGTCACAGTGGTCTCCCTGCTTCAACGAGGCCCTGGAGTGTCTCGAGGGCTGCTTGGTTCTGTGAGCTTCCACAACGTCCCAATGGTCTCCTTGTTTCTGCAGTGTCATAGTGGACTCTTGGTTCCATTAGGTTCCTAAATGTCACAGGTCTCCTTGGTTCCATGTGGCCCTGCTGTGTCACCACAGCCCCTTGGTTCCAGGAGTTTCTGGGCTGTCAACAGTGGTTCCTTTGTTCCAATCAGGCACCGCTGTGTCACACTGCACCCTGGCTTCTATGAAGTTCTTCAGTGTCACAGTGGCCCCTTGGATCCATGCGGTCCCATAGTGTCACCATGGTCTCCTCGGACCTGCATTGTCATCAGGGACCATTGGTTCCATGTGGCCTGGCTGTGTCACAGTGATGTGGATTCCGTAATTGCCTTCAGTGTCACAATGGAGCCTTGTTTCTGTGAGGCTCTGAACTGTCACAACTGTCTCCTTGGTTCCATCAGCCCCCGCTGTGTCACAAGGGTCCCCTTGGTTCCATGAGCACACCAAAGCTTTGCATAAACATTGAGCAGCACCTGCTTAACACACCTGGGAACATCTGTCTGCATTCAAAAGACAGGTCACAGCTGAGAAAGGCACCAGCAGCTTCCATCTGCAACAGAGATGCAGGGAAAGGACAAGGACAGAGAATTCAGCTGCAAGACTCCGAGAATTCTGCATCCAGACATCATTTCTGGTCCCACTGTCCCTAGTAGAAAGGTGTCATCATTCCAGGTTCCAGGCAGCCTGTACTCAGCATGTGCTTCTACAGTGGGGGTTTGTCGTTTAGGAAAACCTGCTCAGGCTTTTCCCTTCTTTCCTCACAAACAGGAATACTTGTCCTGGGCCTGGATGCAGGCAGAGCCCTGAGGAGAGCACGTGGGACATGGTGCAGTGGGCAGGGACAGCCAGCTGCAGAGTTCAGGGGGAAGGGCTTCTGGTGCAGGGCCAGGCATGTCAGTCCCAGCTGGGCCATGTCAGACATGTCCCCAGGCTGGGCTTGGGGAGCAGCTTGTCCAAACAGGGTCAGCCTGGCAAGGGGCTCATTCTTCAGTGGGCCCACACCTCCTAAGGAGACATTCAGCATCAAGATCACCTGGGGAATGCCTAAGTTGCTTCTTCTTTGAACTGAAAAAGAAAAATTACTCCCTTTTATAAAACTGAAAATCATGAGCTGTACCTTGAAATCTTCCTCCTTAAGAGAACTCCAAAGTGACTCCAAGCAGCTGCACAAGGCCTGGAGACTGGAAGACATTGGAAAGAAGACAAAGAGCTCCTGAGGGTTTTCTGTATTTTAATGATCCCCAACGGTGGATTTGGGGCTGAGTCCAGGAGCCCCAGGCACTGAGAGAAGGTTGAAGAAGCTGCTCAAGGAGTCAGAAGCAAAACTCCAAGTCCCTTGGAGCATCACTGGCCCCACTGAGGGCAGGGACTGCCAAAGGCTCCCCAGGGAGTGGTGAGAGCAGATCCTTGAGGCCAGGATTGCAGGAGCCCGAGGCTGTGAGCAGGGAACTGCAATGCTGAGCAAGGCCTGGGCTGGTTGGAGGAAGCAGAAAGGCCAAGGCCTGAGCCCAGGCCTGGGCCAGCAGGGCCTGTCCCTCACAGGTGGCTCGGGGCTGTTCCTGGAGCACTGGGATGGGAGAGGCAGCAAGGACAAATGTCATCAAGCTGTGTGACACTCCAGATGCTCATGGAACCAAGGGCCAGTGTGACACAGCGGGGCCTCATGGAAACAAGAGGCCGTGCTGAGCCTGCGCGCCTGTAACACCCCAGAACACTGAAATGCTGAGGGTGAGCAAAGGCTCCTTTACTCGAGTTTGGTGCAGAGTAGAAACCCCAGCCAGATATTCTCAAGAGGTCAAAACGACACAAAAGTGTACTGGAAAAATACAGAAAACCGAGCTCCTTTGGCAAATGATTTCATACAACATCCAATTCAACGTGCATCACTTAGCGTAGCAGGAACATCATTAACTCGGCCCATGTAAGACGGAAACCTTTAGGCATAAAAATGTTAAACTACCCAAAAACATTCCAGTAAAAGAGGATAAGAAGGTTAAAAGAGAAAAAAGAGACAGAAAGACAGAAGATCTCCAGATAGATATGCAGAGAGCTACCAGCTGCTAGGCTTCCAGTGTGGCTGAGACACAGACCCAGGAGATTTCAGGATTCAGACCAGGGCTTGACGTCATGCCCGATTTTTTAAATCCCTAGCGTTTTCTAAGCTCTCCTCTTTTCAGGGACATCTGCTTTCTTACCACACACTGCTGTGTTTCATTGCCTTTGTGTGGGATTGATTGACGGCTCAGCCAATCAGAGCTGGGTGGGCGCTGCCCCTGCTGTGTGCTTGATTGACGGCTCAGCCAATCAGAGCTGGCTGGGCGGTGACCCTGCTGTGTGATTGATTGACGGCTCAACCAATCAGAGCTGGCTGGGCCCTGCCCCTGCTGTGTGATTGATTGACGGCTCAGCCAATCAGAGCTGGCTGGGCGCTGCCCCTGCTGTGTGATTGATTGACGGCTCAGGCAGTCACAGCTGGGTTTGCTCTGCCCCTGCTGTGTGATTGGCAGATCTGCCAGGCCATGGCTGGGGACGGGGTTCTGTCCCACCTCATTCCAAGGTCTGTCCCAGCCCCGGCCCCACTCGGGCATTCCGAGCATCCCGACGGGTCTGGGGACATTGATGTCATCCAGCCTCTGACAGCGACCATGGGGACACTGCGGAACCTCATGGAACCAAAGAGACCATTTTGACACTCTGGTGCCTCATGCAATCAGGGGCACCTTTGTGAGACTCAGGACCCCAATGGAACCAAGGGTCAGTGATGAAGCTGTGCGGCCCAGAGAACCAAGGAGCCTTTGTTACACAGCAGGGCCACATGGAGCCCAGGGGCCGTGGTGACTCTGCAGGACCTTAGGGAAGCAAGGGGCCATTGTTTACACTACAGAAGCAGGGAGAATATTGTGACAAGGAGAATATCGGGACACTACAGGGACTCCTGGAATCAAGGAGAACATTGTGACACTGTGAGGCCCCATGGAACCAAGGCAACATGGAACAGGTCTGGCTGGCTGGGCCTCCCCGGGGGCCACCTGGCAAGACTGGCTGATCCTGGAATGTTGAGGACTGCCTCTCATCAGCTCCTGGAGCACTAAGGCTCTGTGCTTTCCTTCCTATGGAAAAGTACCAGCCCCTTTTGCAGGTTCCCACGGCTGAAACTGATATTCCCCCTGAAAAAGCACTACATACAAGGCTTGCTCCCAGCCAAAATCTGCTAGGAGTAACAGCTCTGGGTGGCCACCGTTTCCTGAGGGCTGCCTCTCATCTACCACTCTAAGGGTCGGTGTGAAGTTTCCCTCATTTTTGCCTCATGACCCTCTCAAGAAGACCTCAAGGACCCCCGCCCAGGTTGACTCTGGACAATGGTTTTCTGGCCTGCTTGAGGTGGGTGCTTGCCAAGGGACTCTTTGCAGGTGTGTTGTGCTCACTGGACTGTGCTGTCATGGTACCAGCTGAAGCCTGCATGTACTGCACGACCGCACCTGTCTCTTGGAGCACCACACAATGCTCCATAAATCTCCCCGCCTCTTGGCCACAAGCCACTCGCTTTGGAAAAGGACTACAAAAGAGCGATCCTCTGGAGAAGACCCTGAGTACTCCCCACGGATGACCACCCTTCCATTGGCTGGCCCACCATGACCTTGGTCTCGTCTGTTGGTAGCTACTTCCCCCTTCCCCTCCTTTTCTCTCTCTATACTCCGTTTCCTATATCTCTCCCCTCTAGCGCAACTGAATTGTTTGGCATTCAATAAAAATGCATTGCTGTTGTTGAATAAACTGATTTGTCCCCCGCTATTTACCTGTTTGCACCTCTGAGATCGAACAATCCTCGGCCTGTGTTGGCAGATGGTGACACACCCCCACCCCCCCACCCCCCCCCATCCCCCATGCCCCTGCTTCTCCCAGTTGATTGCTGATCGTGGTGTGACATGGAATGGAACATCCCTTGGGCCAGTCCAGCCCAGCTGTCCCATCCCTGTTCCCTCAGGAACACTTGCCCATCCCAAGTCCATGGGTTGGAGGGGCTTGCAGACACGCCTCGTGGGGCGAGCACTGTGACAAGGACAGGAGAACAGAACAACATTTACACTTACCAAGGGCAGAGAACAGAAGAGCACAGTCTTGGAGAAACGCACAAAGGATGTAGCCGAGGCAAACGGAGCGTGCACAAAACGCAAGGAGAATGTCAGCTCAGCTCTGCAAGGCTGACAAAAGCAGAAGTTATACACAACAATATTGCCCTTCCTCAAAAGCGGGGATCAAAGAGCAGTCACCTAAAAAGGACAGTGCATGTTGAAGACACTCCAAAGAACCATAGAAGGACTTGTGAGAAGGGGTGCAATTATGGCAAATAAATTCCAGGTGGGGTTAACTAATGAATACATCATCAGTGTGAGTGATAAAAGCTCCGATTGCCTGGTGGCCAGTGCACTCGAGTAGATGAAGGATTGCCCAAGTGACCACCATGGTGTAATAAAGAATACCTGCTCTCAAATCCTCAAAACTGTGTTCAAAAGTTGCTATCCAGCAGATTTCAGTATCAGTGGTGTCCCTGACTCCATTATGCCCCTTGCACACTTTCACGAGGGCCCCTTGGTTCCACGAGGCCCTGCTGGATAACAGTGGACCCTTGGTTCCATTTGGGTCTGTACTGTCAAAATGGCCTCCTTAGTTCTGCACTGCCACAATGCTCTCTCCTTGGTGCCACGAGGCCTTGGTGTGTCACAACAGCCTCTCGGTTCCATGAACTGCCATAGTGTCAGCACGGTCTCTTGCATCTGCAGTATCACGATGGACAATTGGTTACAAGCAGCCCCGCTGTGTCACAACGACTACTTGGTTCATGAGGCCCCACAGTGTCACCATGGCCCCTTGGTTCCCCGAGGCCTCGCTGTAGAACAATGGCCTCTCAGTTCCAGGAGGTTTTGTACTGTCAACAGTGCTCTCCTTGGTTCTACAGTGGCTGCTTGCTTCCATAATTCTTCCTCAGTGTCACAGTGGTCTCCTTGGTTCCATGAGGCTCTGCAATGTCCCAATATCCCATCGTTTCCATGAGCTTCTGTCCCATCAACCATGTCCTTTGCTCCAGTGAGGCCCCGCAACGGCACACCGGACCCTTGGCTCCATGAGGTTCCATAGTGTAACATGGGTGCCTTGATTCCAAGAGGTTCTGCTGGGTCACACTGGACCCTTGGTTCCATGAGGTTCCGTGGTATCGCCATGGTTTCCCTGGATCCGCAGTAGCGCTACGGACCATAGGTTTCATGCAGCTTTGCTGTGCTACAGTGGCTCCTTGGTTCCATCAAGTGCCACTGTGTAACAAGGGAATCTTGGTCCCATGAGGTTCTGGACTGTCACAATGGTGTCCTTGGTTCTGGACTCTAACAACGGACCCTTGGTTCCACGAGGTTCCATTACGTCACAATGCTCTCCTTGGTTCCACAAGGCCTTGCTTTGTCACAAGGGACCCTTGGTTCCATGAGCTTCCGTAGTGTAACCATGGTCTCCTGGGATCTGCATTGTCACAATGGACAATTGGTTGCATGGGAGCCTGCTGTGTCACAAGAGAGCCTTAGCTCCATGAGGTTCTGGACTGTCACAGTGGTCTCCCTGCTTCAACGAGGCCCTGGAGTGTCTCGAGGGCTGCTTGGTTCTGTGAGCTTCCACAACGTCCCAATGGTCTCCTTGTTTCTGCAGTGTCATAGTGGACTCTTGGTTCCATGAGGTTCCTAAATGTCACAGGTCTCCTTGGTTCCATGTGGCCCTGCTGTGTCACCACAGCCCCTTGGTTCCAGGAGTTTCTGGGCTGTCAACAGTGGTTCCTTTGTTCCAATCAGGCACCGCTGTGTCACACTGCACCCTGGCTTCCATGAAGTTCTTCAGTGTCACAGTGGCCCCTTGGATCCATGCGGTCCCATAGTGTCACCATGGTCTCCTCGGACCTGCATTGTCATCAGGGACCATTGGTTCCATGTGGCCTGGCTGTGTCACAGTGATGTGGATTCCGTAATTGCCTTCAGTGTCACAATGGAGCCTTGTTTCTGTGAGGCTCTGAACTGTCACAACTGTCTCCTTGGTTCCATCAGCCCCCGCTGTGTCACAAGGGTCCCCTTGGTTCCATGAGCACACCAAAGCTTTGCATAAACATTGAGCAGCACCTGCTTAACACACCTGGGAACATCTGTCTGCATTCAAAAGACAGGTCACAGCTGAGAAAGGCACCAGCAGCTTCCATCTGCAACAGAGATGCAGGGAAAGGACAAGGACAGAGAATTCAGCTGCAAGACTCCGAGAATTCTGCATCCAGACATCATTTCTGGTCCCACTGTCCCTAGTAGAAAGGTGTCATCATTCCAGGTTCCAGGCAGCCTGTACTCAGCATGTGCTTCTACAGTGGGGGTTTGTCGTTTAGGAAAACCTGCTCAGGCTTTTCCCTTCTTTCCTCACAAACAGGAATACTTGTCCTGGGCCTGGATGCAGGCAGAGCCCTGAGGAGAGCACGTGGGACATGGTGCAGTGGGCAGGGACAGCCAGCTGCAGAGTTCAGGGGGAAGGGCTTCTGGTGCAGGGCCAGGCATGTCAGTCCCAGCTGGGCCATGTCAGACATGTCCCCAGGCTGGGCTTGGGGAGCAGCTTGTCCAAACAGGGTCAGCCTGGCAAGGGGCTCATTCTTCAGTGGGCCCACACCTCCTAAGGAGACATTCAGCATCAAGATCACCTGGGGAATGCCTAAGTTGCTTCTTCTTTGAACTGAAAAAGAAAAATTACTCCCTTTTATAAAACTGAAAATCATGAGCTGTACCTTGAAATCTTCCTCCTTAAGAGAACTCCAAAGTGACTCCAAGCAGCTGCACAAGGCCTGGAGACTGGAAGACATTGGAAAGAAGACAAAGAGCTCCTGAGGGTTTTCTGTATTTTAATGATCCCCAACGGTGGATTTGGGGCTGAGTCCAGGAGCCCCAGGCACTGAGAGAAGGTTGAAGAAGCTGCTCAAGGAGTCAGAAGCAAAACTCCAAGTCCCTTGGAGCATCACTGGCCCCACTGAGGGCAGGGACTGCCAAAGGCTCCCCAGGGAGTGGTGAGAGCAGATCCTTGAGGCCAGGATTGCAGGAGCCCGAGGCTGTGAGCAGGGAACTGCAATGCTGAGCAAGGCCTGGGCTGGTTGGAGGAAGCAGAAAGGCCAAGGCCTGAGCCCAGGCCTGGGCCAGCAGGGCCTGTCCCTCACAGGTGGCTCGGGGCTGTTCCTGGAGCACTGGGATGGGAGAGGCAGCAAGGACAAATGTCATCAAGCTGTGTGACACTCCAGATGCTCATGGAACCAAGGGCCAGTGTGACACAGCGGGGCCTCATGGAAACAAGAGGCCGTGCTGAGCCTGCGCGCCTGTAACACCCCAGAACACTGAAATGCTGAGGGTGAGCAAAGGCTCCTTTACTCGAGTTTGGTGCAGAGTAGAAACCCCAGCCAGATATTCTCAAGAGGTCAAAACGACACAAAAGTGTACTGGAAAAATACAGAAAACCGAGCTCCTTTGGCAAATGATTTCATACAACATCCAATTCAACGTGCATCACTTAGCGTAGCAGGAACATCATTAACTCGGCCCATGTAAGACGGAAACCTTTAGGCATAAAAATGTTAAACTACCCAAAAACATTCCAGTAAAAGAGGATAAGAAGGTTAAAAGAGAAAAAAGAGACAGAAAGACAGAAGATCTCCAGATAGATATGCAGAGAGCTACCAGCTGCTAGGCTTCCAGTGTGGCTGAGACACAGACCCAGGAGATTTCAGGATTCAGACCAGGGCTTGACGTCATGCCCGATTTTTTAAATCCCTAGCGTTTTCTAAGCTCTCCTCTTTTCAGGGACATCTGCTTTCTTACCACACACTGCTGTGTTTCATTGCCTTTGTGTGGGATTGATTGACGGCTCAGCCAATCAGAGCTGGGTGGGCGCTGCCCCTGCTGTGTGCTTGATTGACGGCTCAGCCAATCAGAGCTGGCTGGGCGGTGACCCTGCTGTGTGATTGATTGACGGCTCAACCAATCAGAGCTGGCTGGGCCCTGCCCCTGCTGTGTGATTGATTGACGGCTCAGCCAATCAGAGCTGGCTGGGCGCTGCCCCTGCTGTGTGATTGATTGACGGCTCAGGCAGTCACAGCTGGGTTTGCTCTGCCCCTGCTGTGTGATTGGCAGATCTGCCAGGCCATGGCTGGGGACGGGGTTCTGTCCCACCTCATTCCAAGGTCTGTCCCAGCCCCGGCCCCACTCGGGCATTCCGAGCATCCCGACGGGTCTGGGGACATTGATGTCATCCAGCCTCTGACAGCGACCATGGGGACACTGCGGAACCTCATGGAACCAGAGACCATTTTGACACTCTGGTGCCTCATGCAATCGGGGGCACCTTTGTGAGACTCGGGACCCCAATGGAACCAAGGGTCAGTGATGAAGCTGTGCGGCCCAGAGAACCAAGGAGCCTTTGTTACACAGCAGGGCCACATGGAGCCCAGGGGCCGTGGTGACTCTGCAGGACCTTAGGGAAGCAAGGGGCCATTGTTTACACTACAGAAGCAGGGAGAATATTGTGACAAGGAGAATATCGGGACACTACAGGGACTCCTGGAATCAAGGAGAACATTGTGACACTGTGAGGCCCCATGGAACCAAGGCAACATGGAACAGGTCTGGCTGGCTGGGCCTCCCCGGGGGCCACCTGGCAAGACTGGCTGATCCTGGAATGTTGAGGACTGCCTCTCATCAGCTCCTGGAGCACTAAGGCTCTGTGCTTTCCTTCCTATGGAAAAGTACCAGCCCCTTTTGCAGGTTCCCACGGCTGAAACTGATATTCCCCCTGAAAAAGCACTACATACAAGGCTTGCTCCCAGCCAAAATCTGCTAGGAGTAACAGCTCTGGGTGGCCACCGTTTCCTGAGGGCTGCCTCTCATCTACCACTCTAAGGGTCGGTGTGAAGTTTCCCTCATTTTTGCCTCATGACCCTCTCAAGAAGACCTCAAGGACCCCCGCCCAGGTTGACTCTGGACAATGGTTTTCTGGCCTGCTTGAGGTGGGTGCTTGCCAAGGGACTCTTTGCAGGTGTGTTGTGCTCACTGGACTGTGCTGTCATGGTACCAGCTGAAGCCTGCATGTACTGCACGACCGCACCTGTCTCTTGGAGCACCACACAATGCTCCATAAATCTCCCCGCCTCTTGGCCACAAGCCACTCGCTTTGGAAAAGGACTACAAAAGAGCGATCCTCTGGAGAAGACCCTGAGTACTCCCCACGGATGACCACCCTTCCATTGGCTGGCCCACCATGACCTTGGTCTCGTCTGTTGGTAGCTACTTCCCCCTTCCCCTCCTTTTCTCTCTCTATACTCCGTTTCCTATATCTCTCCCCTCTAGCGCAACTGAATTGTTTGGCATTCAATAAAAATGCATTGCTGTTGTTGAATAAACTGATTTGTCCCCCGCTATTTACCTGTTTGCACCTCTGAGATCGAACAATCCTCGGCCTGTGTTGGCAGATGGTGACACACCCCCACCCCCCCCCCCCCCCCATCCCCCATGCCCCTGCTTCTCCCAGTTGATTGCTGATCGTGGTGTGACATGGAATGGAACATCCCTTGGGCCAGTCCAGCCCAGCTGTCCCATCCCTGTTCCCTCAGGAACACTTGCCCATCCCAAGTCCATGGGTTGGAGGGGCTTGCAGACACGCCTCGTGGGGCGAGCACTGTGACAAGGACAGGAGAACAGAACAACATTTACACTTACCAAGGGCAGAGAACAGAAGAGCACAGTCTTGGAGAAACGCACAAAGGATGTAGCCCAGGCAAACGGAGCGTGCACAAAACGCAAGGAGAATGTCAGCTCAGCTCTGCAAGGCTGACAAAAGCAGAAGTTATACACAACAATAATATTGCCCTTCCTCAAAAGCGGGGATCAAAGAGCAGTCACCTAAAAAGGACAGTGCATGTTGAAGACACACTCCAAAGAACCATAGAAGGACTTGTGAGAAGGGGTGCAATTATGGCAAATAAATTCCAGGTGGGGTTAACTAATGAATACATCATCAGTGTGAGTGATAAAAGCTCCGATTGCCTGGTGGCCAGTGCACTCGAGGATTGCCCAAGTGACCACCATGGTGTAATAAAGAATACCTGCTCTCAAATCCTCAAAACTGTGTTCAAAAGTTGCTATCCAGCAGATTTCAGTATCAGTGGTGTCCCTGACTCCATTATGCCCCTTGCACACTTTCACGAGGGCCCCTTGGTTCCACGAGGCCCTGCTGGATAACAGTGGACCCTTGGTTCCATTTGGGTCTGTACTGTCAAAATGGCCTCCTTAGTTCTGCACTGCCACAATGCTCTCTCCTTGGTGCCACGAGGCCTTGGTGTGTCACAACAGCCTCTCGGTTCCATGAACTGCCATAGTGTCAGCACGGTCTCTTGCATCTGCAGTATCACGATGGACAATTGGTTACAAGCAGCCCCGCTGTGTCACAACGACTACTTGGTTCATGAGGCCCCACAGTGTCACCATGGCCCCTTGGTTCCCCGAGGCCTCGCTGTAGAACAATGGCCTCTCAGTTCCAGGAGGTTTTGTACTGTCAACAGTGCTCTCCTTGGTTCTACAGTGGCTGCTTGCTTCCATAATTCTTCCTCAGTGTCACAGTGGTCTCCTTGGTTCCATGAGGCTCTGCAATGTCCCAATATCCCATCGTTTCCATGAGCTTCTGTCCCATCAACCATGTCCTTTGCTCCAGTGAGGCCCCGCAACGGCACACCGGACCCTTGGCTCCATGAGGTTCCATAGTGTAACATGGGTGCCTTGATTCCAAGAGGTTCTGCTGGGTCACACTGGACCCTTGGTTCCATGAGGTTCCGTGGTATCGCCATGGTTTCCCTGGATCCGCAGTAGCGCTACGGACCATAGGTTTCATGCAGCTTTGCTGTGCTACAGTGGCTCCTTGGTTCCATCAAGTGCCACTGTGTAACAAGGGAATCTTGGTCCCATGAGGTTCTGGACTGTCACAATGGTGTCCTTGGTTCTGGACTCTAACAACGGACCCTTGGTTCCACGAGGTTCCATTACGTCACAATGCTCTCCTTGGTTCCACAAGGCCTTGCTTTGTCACAAGGGACCCTTGGTTCCATGAGCTTCCGTAGTGTAACCATGGTCTCCTGGGATCTGCATTGTCACAATGGACAATTGGTTGCATGGGAGCCTGCTGTGTCACAAGAGAGCCTTAGCTCCATGAGGTTCTGGACTGTCACAGTGGTCTCCCTGCTTCAACGAGGCCCTGGAGTGTCTCGAGGGCTGCTTGGTTCTGTGAGCTTCCACAACGTCCCAATGGTCTCCTTGTTTCTGCAGTGTCATAGTGGACTCTTGGTTCCATGAGGTTCCTAAATGTCACAGGTCTCCTTGGTTCCATGTGGCCCTGCTGTGTCACCACAGCCCCTTGGTTCCAGGAGTTTCTGGGCTGTCAACAGTGGTTCCTTTGTTCCAATCAGGCACCGCTGTGTCACACTGCACCCTGGCTTCCATGAAGTTCTTCAGTGTCACAGTGGCCCCTTGGATCCATGCGGTCCCATAGTGTCACCATGGTCTCCTCGGACCTGCATTGTCATCAGGGACCATTGGTTCCATGTGGCCTGGCTGTGTCACAGTGATGTGGATTCCGTAATTGCCTTCAGTGTCACAATGGAGCCTTGTTTCTGTGAGGCTCTGAACTGTCACAACTGTCTCCTTGGTTCCATCAGCCCCCGCTGTGTCACAAGGGTCCCCTTGGTTCCATGAGCACACCAAAGCTTTGCATAAACATTGAGCAGCACCTGCTTAACACACCTGGGAACATCTGTCTGCATTCAAAAGACAGGTCACAGCTGAGAAAGGCACCAGCAGCTTCCATCTGCAACAGAGATGCAGGGAAAGGACAAGGACAGAGAATTCAGCTGCAAGACTCCGAGAATTCTGCATCCAGACATCATTTCTGGTCCCACTGTCCCTAGTAGAAAGGTGTCATCATTCCAGGTTCCAGGCAGCCTGTACTCAGCATGTGCTTCTACAGTGGGGGTTTGTCGTTTAGGAAAACCTGCTCAGGCTTTTCCCTTCTTTCCTCACAAACAGGAATACTTGTCCTGGGCCTGGATGCAGGCAGAGCCCTGAGGAGAGCACGTGGGACATGGTGCAGTGGGCAGGGACAGCCAGCTGCAGAGTTCAGGGGGAAGGGCTTCTGGTGCAGGGCCAGGCATGTCAGTCCCAGCTGGGCCATGTCAGACATGTCCCCAGGCTGGGCTTGGGGAGCAGCTTGTCCAAACAGGGTCAGCCTGGCAAGGGGCTCATTCTTCAGTGGGCCCACACCTCCTAAGGAGACATTCAGCATCAAGATCACCTGGGGAATGCCTAAGTTGCTTCTTCTTTGAACTGAAAAAGAAAAATTACTCCCTTTTATAAAACTGAAAATCATGAGCTGTACCTTGAAATCTTCCTCCTTAAGAGAACTCCAAAGTGACTCCAAGCAGCTGCACAAGGCCTGGAGACTGGAAGACATTGGAAAGAAGACAAAGAGCTCCTGAGGGTTTTCTGTATTTTAATGATCCCCAACGGTGGATTTGGGGCTGAGTCCAGGAGCCCCAGGCACTGAGAGAAGGTTGAAGAAGCTGCTCAAGGAGTCAGAAGCAAAACTCCAAGTCCCTTGGAGCATCACTGGCCCCACTGAGGGCAGGGACTGCCAAAGGCTCCCCAGGGAGTGGTGAGAGCAGATCCTTGAGGCCAGGATTGCAGGAGCCCGAGGCTGTGAGCAGGGAACTGCAATGCTGAGCAAGGCCTGGGCTGGTTGGAGGAAGCAGAAAGGCCAAGGCCTGAGCCCAGGCCTGGGCCAGCAGGGCCTGTCCCTCACAGGTGGCTCGGGGCTGTTCCTGGAGCACTGGGATGGGAGAGGCAGCAAGGACAAATGTCATCAAGCTGTGTGACACTCCAGATGCTCATGGAACCAAGGGCCAGTGTGACACAGCGGGGCCTCATGGAAACAAGAGGCCGTGCTGAGCCTGCGCGCCTGTAACACCCCAGAACACTGAAATGCTGAGGGTGAGCAAAGGCTCCTTTACTCGAGTTTGGTGCAGAGTAGAAACCCCAGCCAGATATTCTCAAGAGGTCAAAACGACACAAAAGTGTACTGGAAAAATACAGAAAACCGAGCTCCTTTGGCAAATGATTTCATACAACATCCAATTCAACGTGCATCACTTAGCGTAGCAGGAACATCATTAACTCGGCCCATGTAAGACGGAAACCTTTAGGCATAAAAATGTTAAACTACCCAAAAACATTCCAGTAAAAGAGGATAAGAAGGTTAAAAGAGAAAAAAGAGACAGAAAGACAGAAGATCTCCAGATAGATATGCAGAGAGCTACCAGCTGCTAGGCTTCCAGTGTGGCTGAGACACAGACCCAGGAGATTTCAGGATTCAGACCAGGGCTTGACGTCATGCCCGATTTTTTAAATCCCTAGCGTTTTCTAAGCTCTCCTCTTTTCAGGGACATCTGCTTTCTTACCACACACTGCTGTGTTTCATTGCCTTTGTGTGGGATTGATTGACGGCTCAGCCAATCAGAGCTGGGTGGGCGCTGCCCCTGCTGTGTGCTTGATTGACGGCTCAGCCAATCAGAGCTGGCTGGGCGGTGACCCTGCTGTGTGATTGATTGACGGCTCAACCAATCAGAGCTGGCTGGGCCCTGCCCCTGCTGTGTGATTGATTGACGGCTCAGCCAATCAGAGCTGGCTGGGCGCTGCCCCTGCTGTGTGATTGATTGACGGCTCAGGCAGTCACAGCTGGGTTTGCTCTGCCCCTGCTGTGTGATTGGCAGATCTGCCAGGCCATGGCTGGGGACGGGGTTCTGTCCCACCTCATTCCAAGGTCTGTCCCAGCCCCGGCCCCACTCGGGCATTCCGAGCATCCCGACGGGTCTGGGGACATTGATGTCATCCAGCCTCTGACAGCGACCATGGGGACACTGCGGAACCTCATGGAACCAGAGACCATTTTGACACTCTGGTGCCTCATGCAATCGGGGGCACCTTTGTGAGACTCGGGACCCCAATGGAACCAAGGGTCAGTGATGAAGCTGTGCGGCCCAGAGAACCAAGGAGCCTTTGTTACACAGCAGGGCCACATGGAGCCCAGGGGCCGTGGTGACTCTGCAGGACCTTAGGGAAGCAAGGGGCCATTGTTTACACTACAGAAGCAGGGAGAATATTGTGACAAGGAGAATATCGGGACACTACAGGGACTCCTGGAATCAAGGAGAACATTGTGACACTGTGAGGCCCCATGGAACCAAGGCAACATGGAACAGGTCTGGCTGGCTGGGCCTCCCCGGGGGCCACCTGGCAAGACTGGCTGATCCTGGAATGTTGAGGACTGCCTCTCATCAGCTCCTGGAGCACTAAGGCTCTGTGCTTTCCTTCCTATGGAAAAGTACCAGCCCCTTTTGCAGGTTCCCACGGCTGAAACTGATATTCCCCCTGAAAAAGCACTACATACAAGGCTTGCTCCCAGCCAAAATCTGCTAGGAGTAACAGCTCTGGGTGGCCACCGTTTCCTGAGGGCTGCCTCTCATCTACCACTCTAAGGGTCGGTGTGAAGTTTCCCTCATTTTTGCCTCATGACCCTCTCAAGAAGACCTCAAGGACCCCCGCCCAGGTTGACTCTGGACAATGGTTTTCTGGCCTGCTTGAGGTGGGTGCTTGCCAAGGGACTCTTTGCAGGTGTGTTGTGCTCACTGGACTGTGCTGTCATGGTACCAGCTGAAGCCTGCATGTACTGCACGACCGCACCTGTCTCTTGGAGCACCACACAATGCTCCATAAATCTCCCCGCCTCTTGGCCACAAGCCACTCGCTTTGGAAAAGGACTACAAAAGAGCGATCCTCTGGAGAAGACCCTGAGTACTCCCCACGGATGACCACCCTTCCATTGGCTGGCCCACCATGACCTTGGTCTCGTCTGTTGGTAGCTACTTCCCCCTTCCCCTCCTTTTCTCTCTCTATACTCCGTTTCCTATATCTCTCCCCTCTAGCGCAACTGAATTGTTTGGCATTCAATAAAAATGCATTGCTGTTGTTGAATAAACTGATTTGTCCCCCGCTATTTACCTGTTTGCACCTCTGAGATCGAACAATCCTCGGCCTGTGTTGGCAGATGGTGACACACCCCCACACCCCCACCCCCCCCCCATCCCCCATGCCCCTGCTTCTCCCAGTTGATTGCTGATCGTGGTGTGACATGGAATGGAACATCCCTTGGGCCAGTCCAGCCCAGCTGTCCCATCCCTGTTCCCTCAGGAACACTTGCCCATCCCAAGTCCATGGGTTGGAGGGGCTTGCAGACACGCCTCGTGGGGCGAGCACTGTGACAAGGACAGGAGAACAGAACAACATTTACACTTACCAAGGGCAGAGAACAGAAGAGCACAGTCTTGGAGAAACGCACAAAGGATGTAGCCCAGGCAAACGGAGCGTGCACAAAACGCAAGGAGAATGTCAGCTCAGCTCTGCAAGGCTGACAAAAGCAGAAGTTATACACAACAATAATATTGCCCTTCCTCAAAAGCGGGGATCAAAGAGCAGTCACCTAAAAAGGACAGTGCATGTTGAAGACACACTCCAAAGAACCATAGAAGGACTTGTGAGAAGGGGTGCAATTATGGCAAATAAATTCCAGGTGGGGTTAACTAATGAATACATCATCAGTGTGAGTGATAAAAGCTCCGATTGCCTGGTGGCCAGTGCACTCGAGGATTGCCCAAGTGACCACCATGGTGTAATAAAGAATACCTGCTCTCAAATCCTCAAAACTGTGTTCAAAAGTTGCTATCCAGCAGATTTCAGTATCAGTGGTGTCCCTGACTCCATTATGCCCCTTGCACACTTTCACGAGGGCCCCTTGGTTCCACGAGGCCCTGCTGGATAACAGTGGACCCTTGGTTCCATTTGGGTCTGTACTGTCAAAATGGCCTCCTTAGTTCTGCACTGCCACAATGCTCTCTCCTTGGTGCCACGAGGCCTTGGTGTGTCACAACAGCCTCTCGGTTCCATGAACTGCCATAGTGTCAGCACGGTCTCTTGCATCTGCAGTATCACGATGGACAATTGGTTACAAGCAGCCCCGCTGTGTCACAACGACTACTTGGTTCATGAGGCCCCACAGTGTCACCATGGCCCCTTGGTTCCCCGAGGCCTCGCTGTAGAACAATGGCCTCTCAGTTCCAGGAGGTTTTGTACTGTCAACAGTGCTCTCCTTGGTTCTACAGTGGCTGCTTGCTTCCATAATTCTTCCTCAGTGTCACAGTGGTCTCCTTGGTTCCATGAGGCTCTGCAATGTCCCAATATCCCATCGTTTCCATGAGCTTCTGTCCCATCAACCATGTCCTTTGCTCCAGTGAGGCCCCGCAACGGCACACCGGACCCTTGGCTCCATGAGGTTCCATAGTGTAACATGGGTGCCTTGATTCCAAGAGGTTCTGCTGGGTCACACTGGACCCTTGGTTCCATGAGGTTCCGTGGTATCGCCATGGTTTCCCTGGATCCGCAGTAGTGCTACGGACCATAGGTTTCATGCAGCTTTGCTGTGCTACAGTGGCTCCTTGGTTCCATCAAGTGCCACTGTGTAACAAGGGAATCTTGGTCCCATGAGGTTCTGGACTGTCACAATGGTGTCCTTGGTTCTGGACTCTAACAACGGACCCTTGGTTCCACGAGGTTCCATTACGTCACAATGCTCTCCTTGGTTCCACAAGGCCTTGCTTTGTCACAAGGGACCCTTGGTTCCATGAGCTTCCGTAGTGTAACCATGGTCTCCTGGGATCTGCATTGTCACAATGGACAATTGGTTGCATGGGAGCCTGCTGTGTCACAAGAGAGCCTTAGCTCCATGAGGTTCTGGACTGTCACAGTGGTCTCCCTGCTTCAACGAGGCCCTGGAGTGTCTCGAGGGCTGCTTGGTTCTGTGAGCTTCCACAACGTCCCAATGGTCTCCTTGTTTCTGCAGTGTCATAGTGGACTCTTGGTTCCATGAGGTTCCTAAATGTCACAGGTCTCCTTGGTTCCATGTGGCCCTGCTGTGTCACCACAGCCCCTTGGTTCCAGGAGTTTCTGGGCTGTCAACAGTGGTTCCTTTGTTCCAATCAGGCACCGCTGTGTCACACTGCACCCTGGCTTCCATGAAGTTCTTCAGTGTCACAGTGGCCCCTTGGATCCATGCGGTCCCATAGTGTCACCATGGTCTCCTCGGACCTGCATTGTCATCAGGGACCATTGGTTCCATGTGGCCTGGCTGTGTCACAGTGATGTGGATTCCGTAATTGCCTTCAGTGTCACAATGGAGCCTTGTTTCTGTGAGGCTCTGAACTGTCACAACTGTCTCCTTGGTTCCATCAGCCCCCGCTGTGTCACAAGGGTCCCCTTGGTTCCATGAGCACACCAAAGCTTTGCATAAACATTGAGCAGCACCTGCTTAACACACCTGGGAACATCTGTCTGCATTCAAAAGACAGGTCACAGCTGAGAAAGGCACCAGCAGCTTCCATCTGCAACAGAGATGCAGGGAAAGGACAAGGACAGAGAATTCAGCTGCAAGACTCCGAGAATTCTGCATCCAGACATCATTTCTGGTCCCACTGTCCCTAGTAGAAAGGTGTCATCATTCCAGGTTCCAGGCAGCCTGTACTCAGCATGTGCTTCTACAGTGGGGGTTTGTCGTTTAGGAAAACCTGCTCAGGCTTTTCCCTTCTTTCCTCACAAACAGGAATACTTGTCCTGGGCCTGGATGCAGGCAGAGCCCTGAGGAGAGCACGTGGGACATGGTGCAGTGGGCAGGGACAGCCAGCTGCAGAGTTCAGGGGGAAGGGCTTCTGGTGCAGGGCCAGGCATGTCAGTCCCAGCTGGGCCATGTCAGACATGTCCCCAGGCTGGGCTTGGGGAGCAGCTTGTCCAAACAGGGTCAGCCTGGCAAGGGGCTCATTCTTCAGTGGGCCCACACCTCCTAAGGAGACATTCAGCATCAAGATCACCTGGGGAATGCCTAAGTTGCTTCTTCTTTGAACTGAAAAAGAAAAATTACTCCCTTTTATAAAACTGAAAATCATGAGCTGTACCTTGAAATCTTCCTCCTTAAGAGAACTCCAAAGTGACTCCAAGCAGCTGCACAAGGCCTGGAGACTGGAAGACATTGGAAAGAAGACAAAGAGCTCCTGAGGGTTTTCTGTATTTTAATGATCCCCAACGGTGGATTTGGGGCTGAGTCCAGGAGCCCCAGGCACTGAGAGAAGGTTGAAGAAGCTGCTCAAGGAGTCAGAAGCAAAACTCCAAGTCCCTTGGAGCATCACTGGCCCCACTGAGGGCAGGGACTGCCAAAGGCTCCCCAGGGAGTGGTGAGAGCAGATCCTTGAGGCCAGGATTGCAGGAGCCCGAGGCTGTGAGCAGGGAACTGCAATGCTGAGCAAGGCCTGGGCTGGTTGGAGGAAGCAGAAAGGCCAAGGCCTGAGCCCAGGCCTGGGCCAGCAGGGCCTGTCCCTCACAGGTGGCTCGGGGCTGTTCCTGGAGCACTGGGATGGGAGAGGCAGCAAGGACAAATGTCATCAAGCTGTGTGACACTCCAGATGCTCATGGAACCAAGGGCCAGTGTGACACAGCGGGGCCTCATGGAAACAAGAGGCCGTGCTGAGCCTGCGCGCCTGTAACACCCCAGAACACTGAAATGCTGAGGGTGAGCAAAGGCTCCTTTACTCGAGTTTGGTGCAGAGTAGAAACCCCAGCCAGATATTCTCAAGAGGTCAAAACGACACAAAAGTGTACTGGAAAAATACAGAAAACCGAGCTCCTTTGGCAAATGATTTCATACAACATCCAATTCAACGTGCATCACTTAGCGTAGCAGGAACATCATTAACTCGGCCCATGTAAGACGGAAACCTTTAGGCATAAAAATGTTAAACTACCCAAAAACATTCCAGTAAAAGAGGATAAGAAGGTTAAAAGAGAAAAAAGAGACAGAAAGACAGAAGATCTCCAGATAGATATGCAGAGAGCTACCAGCTGCTAGGCTTCCAGTGTGGCTGAGACACAGACCCAGGAGATTTCAGGATTCAGACCAGGGCTTGACGTCATGCCCGATTTTTTAAATCCCTAGCGTTTTCTAAGCTCTCCTCTTTTCAGGGACATCTGCTTTCTTACCACACACTGCTGTGTTTCATTGCCTTTGTGTGGGATTGATTGACGGCTCAGCCAATCAGAGCTGGGTGGGCGCTGCCCCTGCTGTGTGCTTGATTGACGGCTCAGCCAATCAGAGCTGGCTGGGCGGTGACCCTGCTGTGTGATTGATTGACGGCTCAACCAATCAGAGCTGGCTGGGCCCTGCCCCTGCTGTGTGATTGATTGACGGCTCAGCCAATCAGAGCTGGCTGGGCGCTGCCCCTGCTGTGTGATTGATTGACGGCTCAGGCAGTCACAGCTGGGTTTGCTCTGCCCCTGCTGTGTGATTGGCAGATCTGCCAGGCCATGGCTGGGGACGGGGTTCTGTCCCACCTCATTCCAAGGTCTGTCCCAGCCCCGGCCCCACTCGGGCATTCCGAGCATCCCGACGGGTCTGGGGACATTGATGTCATCCAGCCTCTGACAGCGACCATGGGGACACTGCGGAACCTCATGGAACCAGAGACCATTTTGACACTCTGGTGCCTCATGCAATCGGGGGCACCTTTGTGAGACTCGGGACCCCAATGGAACCAAGGGTCAGTGATGAAGCTGTGCGGCCCAGAGAACCAAGGAGCCTTTGTTACACAGCAGGGCCACATGGAGCCCAGGGGCCGTGGTGACTCTGCAGGACCTTAGGGAAGCAAGGGGCCATTGTTTACACTACAGAAGCAGGGAGAATATTGTGACAAGGAGAATATCGGGACACTACAGGGACTCCTGGAATCAAGGAGAACATTGTGACACTGTGAGGCCCCATGGAACCAAGGCAACATGGAACAGGTCTGGCTGGCTGGGCCTCCCCGGGGGCCACCTGGCAAGACTGGCTGATCCTGGAATGTTGAGGACTGCCTCTCATCAGCTCCTGGAGCACTAAGGCTCTGTGCTTTCCTTCCTATGGAAAAGTACCAGCCCCTTTTGCAGGTTCCCACGGCTGAAACTGATATTCCCCCTGAAAAAGCACTACATACAAGGCTTGCTCCCAGCCAAAATCTGCTAGGAGTAACAGCTCTGGGTGGCCACCGTTTCCTGAGGGCTGCCTCTCATCTACCACTCTAAGGGTCGGTGTGAAGTTTCCCTCATTTTTGCCTCATGACCCTCTCAAGAAGACCTCAAGGACCCCCGCCCAGGTTGACTCTGGACAATGGTTTTCTGGCCTGCTTGAGGTGGGTGCTTGCCAAGGGACTCTTTGCAGGTGTGTTGTGCTCACTGGACTGTGCTGTCATGGTACCAGCTGAAGCCTGCATGTACTGCACGACCGCACCTGTCTCTTGGAGCACCACACAATGCTCCATAAATCTCCCCGCCTCTTGGCCACAAGCCACTCGCTTTGGAAAAGGACTACAAAAGAGCGATCCTCTGGAGAAGACCCTGAGTACTCCCCACGGATGACCACCCTTCCATTGGCTGGCCCACCATGACCTTGGTCTCGTCTGTTGGTAGCTACTTCCCCCTTCCCCTCCTTTTCTCTCTCTATACTCCGTTTCCTATATCTCTCCCCTCTAGCGCAACTGAATTGTTTGGCATTCAATAAAAATGCATTGCTGTTGTTGAATAAACTGATTTGTCCCCTGCTATTTACCTGTTTGCACCTCTGAGATCGAACAATCCTCGGCCTGTGTTGGCAGATGGTGACACACCCCCACACCCCCACCCCCCCCCCATCCCCCATGCCCCTGCTTCTCCCAGTTGATTGCTGATCGTGGTGTGACATGGAATGGAACATCCCTTGGGCCAGTCCAGCCCAGCTGTCCCATCCCTGTTCCCTCAGGAACACTTGCCCATCCCAAGTCCATGGGTTGGAGGGGCTTGCAGACACGCCTCGTGGGGCGAGCACTGTGACAAGGACAGGAGAACAGAACAACATTTACACTTACCAAGGGCAGAGAACAGAAGAGCACAGTCTTGGAGAAACGCACAAAGGATGTAGCCCAGGCAAACGGAGCGTGCACAAAACGCAAGGAGAATGTCAGCTCAGCTCTGCAAGGCTGACAAAAGCAGAAGTTATACACAACAATAATATTGCCCTTCCTCAAAAGCGGGGATCAAAGAGCAGTCACCTAAAAAGGACAGTGCATGTTGAAGACACACTCCAAAGAACCATAGAAGGACTTGTGAGAAGGGGTGCAATTATGGCAAATAAATTCCAGGTGGGGTTAACTAATGAATACATCATCAGTGTGAGTGATAAAAGCTCCGATTGCCTGGTGGCCAGTGCACTCGAGGATTGCCCAAGTGACCACCATGGTGTAATAAAGAATACCTGCTCTCAAATCCTCAAAACTGTGTTCAAAAGTTGCTATCCAGCAGATTTCAGTATCAGTGGTGTCCCTGACTCCATTATGCCCCTTGCACACTTTCACGAGGGCCCCTTGGTTCCACGAGGCCCTGCTGGATAACAGTGGACCCTTGGTTCCATTTGGGTCTGTACTGTCAAAATGGCCTCCTTAGTTCTGCACTGCCACAATGCTCTCTCCTTGGTGCCACGAGGCCTTGGTGTGTCACAACAGCCTCTCGGTTCCATGAACTGCCATAGTGTCAGCACGGTCTCTTGCATCTGCAGTATCACGATGGACAATTGGTTACAAGCAGCCCCGCTGTGTCACAACGACTACTTGGTTCATGAGGCCCCACAGTGTCACCATGGCCCCTTGGTTCCCCGAGGCCTCGCTGTAGAACAATGGCCTCTCAGTTCCAGGAGGTTTTGTACTGTCAACAGTGCTCTCCTTGGTTCTACAGTGGCTGCTTGCTTCCATAATTCTTCCTCAGTGTCACAGTGGTCTCCTTGGTTCCATGAGGCTCTGCAATGTCCCAATATCCCATCGTTTCCATGAGCTTCTGTCCCATCAACCATGTCCTTTGCTCCAGTGAGGCCCCGCAACGGCACACCGGACCCTTGGCTCCATGAGGTTCCATAGTGTAACATGGGTGCCTTGATTCCAAGAGGTTCTGCTGGGTCACACTGGACCCTTGGTTCCATGAGGTTCCGTGGTATCGCCATGGTTTCCCTGGATCCGCAGTAGTGCTACGGACCATAGGTTTCATGCAGCTTTGCTGTGCTACAGTGGCTCCTTGGTTCCATCAAGTGCCACTGTGTAACAAGGGAATCTTGGTCCCATGAGGTTCTGGACTGTCACAATGGTGTCCTTGGTTCTGGACTCTAACAACGGACCCTTGGTTCCACGAGGTTCCATTACGTCACAATGCTCTCCTTGGTTCCACAAGGCCTTGCTTTGTCACAAGGGACCCTTGGTTCCATGAGCTTCCGTAGTGTAACCATGGTCTCCTGGGATCTGCATTGTCACAATGGACAATTGGTTGCATGGGAGCCTGCTGTGTCACAAGAGAGCCTTAGCTCCATGAGGTTCTGGACTGTCACAGTGGTCTCCCTGCTTCAACGAGGCCCTGGAGTGTCTCGAGGGCTGCTTGGTTCTGTGAGCTTCCACAACGTCCCAATGGTCTCCTTGTTTCTGCAGTGTCATAGTGGACTCTTGGTTCCATGAGGTTCCTAAATGTCACAGGTCTCCTTGGTTCCATGTGGCCCTGCTGTGTCACCACAGCCCCTTGGTTCCAGGAGTTTCTGGGCTGTCAACAGTGGTTCCTTTGTTCCAATCAGGCACCGCTGTGTCACACTGCACCCTGGCTTCCATGAAGTTCTTCAGTGTCACAGTGGCCCCTTGGATCCATGCGGTCCCATAGTGTCACCATGGTCTCCTCGGACCTGCATTGTCATCAGGGACCATTGGTTCCATGTGGCCTGGCTGTGTCACAGTGATGTGGATTCCGTAATTGCCTTCAGTGTCACAATGGAGCCTTGTTTCTGTGAGGCTCTGAACTGTCACAACTGTCTCCTTGGTTCCATCAGCCCCCGCTGTGTCACAAGGGTCCCCTTGGTTCCATGAGCACACCAAAGCTTTGCATAAACATTGAGCAGCACCTGCTTAACACACCTGGGAACATCTGTCTGCATTCAAAAGACAGGTCACAGCTGAGAAAGGCACCAGCAGCTTCCATCTGCAACAGAGATGCAGGGAAAGGACAAGGACAGAGAATTCAGCTGCAAGACTCCGAGAATTCTGCATCCAGACATCATTTCTGGTCCCACTGTCCCTAGTAGAAAGGTGTCATCATTCCAGGTTCCAGGCAGCCTGTACTCAGCATGTGCTTCTACAGTGGGGGTTTGTCGTTTAGGAAAACCTGCTCAGGCTTTTCCCTTCTTTCCTCACAAACAGGAATACTTGTCCTGGGCCTGGATGCAGGCAGAGCCCTGAGGAGAGCACGTGGGACATGGTGCAGTGGGCAGGGACAGCCAGCTGCAGAGTTCAGGGGGAAGGGCTTCTGGTGCAGGGCCAGGCATGTCAGTCCCAGCTGGGCCATGTCAGACATGTCCCCAGGCTGGGCTTGGGGAGCAGCTTGTCCAAACAGGGTCAGCCTGGCAAGGGGCTCATTCTTCAGTGGGCCCACACCTCCTAAGGAGACATTCAGCATCAAGATCACCTGGGGAATGCCTAAGTTGCTTCTTCTTTGAACTGAAAAAGAAAAATTACTCCCTTTTATAAAACTGAAAATCATGAGCTGTACCTTGAAATCTTCCTCCTTAAGAGAACTCCAAAGTGACTCCAAGCAGCTGCACAAGGCCTGGAGACTGGAAGACATTGGAAAGAAGACAAAGAGCTCCTGAGGGTTTTCTGTATTTTAATGATCCCCAACGGTGGATTTGGGGCTGAGTCCAGGAGCCCCAGGCACTGAGAGAAGGTTGAAGAAGCTGCTCAAGGAGTCAGAAGCAAAACTCCAAGTCCCTTGGAGCATCACTGGCCCCACTGAGGGCAGGGACTGCCAAAGGCTCCCCAGGGAGTGGTGAGAGCAGATCCTTGAGGCCAGGATTGCAGGAGCCCGAGGCTGTGAGCAGGGAACTGCAATGCTGAGCAAGGCCTGGGCTGGTTGGAGGAAGCAGAAAGGCCAAGGCCTGAGCCCAGGCCTGGGCCAGCAGGGCCTGTCCCTCACAGGTGGCTCGGGGCTGTTCCTGGAGCACTGGGATGGGAGAGGCAGCAAGGACAAATGTCATCAAGCTGTGTGACACTCCAGATGCTCATGGAACCAAGGGCCAGTGTGACACAGCGGGGCCTCATGGAAACAAGAGGCCGTGCTGAGCCTGCGCGCCTGTAACACCCCAGAACACTGAAATGCTGAGGGTGAGCAAAGGCTCCTTTACTCGAGTTTGGTGCAGAGTAGAAACCCCAGCCAGATATTCTCAAGAGGTCAAAACGACACAAAAGTGTACTGGAAAAATACAGAAAACCGAGCTCCTTTGGCAAATGATTTCATACAACATCCAATTCAACGTGCATCACTTAGCGTAGCAGGAACATCATTAACTCGGCCCATGTAAGACGGAAACCTTTAGGCATAAAAATGTTAAACTACCCAAAAACATTCCAGTAAAAGAGGATAAGAAGGTTAAAAGAGAAAAAAGAGACAGAAAGACAGAAGATCTCCAGATAGATATGCAGAGAGCTACCAGCTGCTAGGCTTCCAGTGTGGCTGAGACACAGACCCAGGAGATTTCAGGATTCAGACCAGGGCTTGACGTCATGCCCGATTTTTTAAATCCCTAGCGTTTTCTAAGCTCTCCTCTTTTCAGGGACATCTGCTTTCTTACCACACACTGCTGTGTTTCATTGCCTTTGTGTGGGATTGATTGACGGCTCAGCCAATCAGAGCTGGGTGGGCGCTGCCCCTGCTGTGTGCTTGATTGACGGCTCAGCCAATCAGAGCTGGCTGGGCGGTGACCCTGCTGTGTGATTGATTGACGGCTCAACCAATCAGAGCTGGCTGGGCCCTGCCCCTGCTGTGTGATTGATTGACGGCTCAGCCAATCAGAGCTGGCTGGGCGCTGCCCCTGCTGTGTGATTGATTGACGGCTCAGGCAGTCACAGCTGGGTTTGCTCTGCCCCTGCTGTGTGATTGGCAGATCTGCCAGGCCATGGCTGGGGACGGGGTTCTGTCCCACCTCATTCCAAGGTCTGTCCCAGCCCCGGCCCCACTCGGGCATTCCGAGCATCCCGACGGGTCTGGGGACATTGATGTCATCCAGCCTCTGACAGCGACCATGGGGACACTGCGGAACCTCATGGAACCAGAGACCATTTTGACACTCTGGTGCCTCATGCAATCAGGGGCACCTTTGTGAGACTCAGGACCCCAATGGAACCAAGGGTCAGTGATGAAGCTGTGCGGCCCAGAGAACCAAGGAGCCTTTGTTACACAGCAGGGCCACATGGAGCCCAGGGGCCGTGGTGACTCTGCAGGACCTTAGGGAAGCAAGGGGCCATTGTTTACACTACAGAAGCAGGGAGAATATTGTGACAAGGAGAATATCGGGACACTACAGGGACTCCTGGAATCAAGGAGAACATTGTGACACTGTGAGGCCCCATGGAACCAAGGCAACATGGAACAGGTCTGGCTGGCTGGGCCTCCCCGGGGGCCACCTGGCAAGACTGGCTGATCCTGGAATGTTGAGGACTGCCTCTCATCAGCTCCTGGAGCACTAAGGCTCTGTGCTTTCCTTCCTATGGAAAAGTACCAGCCCCTTTTGCAGGTTCCCACGGCTGAAACTGATATTCCCCCTGAAAAAGCACTACATACAAGGCTTGCTCCCAGCCAAAATCTGCTAGGAGTAACAGCTCTGGGTGGCCACCGTTTCCTGAGGGCTGCCTCTCATCTACCACTCTAAGGGTCGGTGTGAAGTTTCCCTCATTTTTGCCTCATGACCCTCTCAAGAAGACCTCAAGGACCCCCGCCCAGGTTGACTCTGGACAATGGTTTTCTGGCCTGCTTGAGGTGGGTGCTTGCCAAGGGACTCTTTGCAGGTGTGTTGTGCTCACTGGACTGTGCTGTCATGGTACCAGCTGAAGCCTGCATGTACTGCACGACCGCACCTGTCTCTTGGAGCACCACACAATGCTCCATAAATCTCCCCGCCTCTTGGCCACAAGCCACTCGCTTTGGAAAAGGACTACAAAAGAGCGATCCTCTGGAGAAGACCCTGAGTACTCCCCACGGATGACCACCCTTCCATTGGCTGGCCCACCATGACCTTGGTCTCGTCTGTTGGTAGCTACTTCCCCCTTCCCCTCCTTTTCTCTCTCTATACTCCGTTTCCTATATCTCTCCCCTCTAGCGCAACTGAATTGTTTGGCATTCAATAAAAATGCATTGCTGTTGTTGAATAAACTGATTTGTCCCCCGCTATTTACCTGTTTGCACCTCTGAGATCGAACAATCCTCGGCCTGTGTTGGCAGATGGTGACACACCCCCACCCCCCCCCCCCCCCCATCCCCCATGCCCCTGCTTCTCCCAGTTGATTGCTGATCGTGGTGTGACATGGAATGGAACATCCCTTGGGCCAGTCCAGCCCAGCTGTCCCATCCCTGTTCCCTCAGGAACACTTGCCCATCCCAAGTCCATGGGTTGGAGGGGCTTGCAGACACGCCTCGTGGGGCGAGCACTGTGACAAGGACAGGAGAACAGAACAACATTTACACTTACCAAGGGCAGAGAACAGAAGAGCACAGTCTTGGAGAAACGCACAAAGGATGTAGCCCAGGCAAACGGAGCGTGCACAAAACGCAAGGAGAATGTCAGCTCAGCTCTGCAAGGCTGACAAAAGCAGAAGTTATACACAACAATAATATTGCCCTTCCTCAAAAGCGGGGATCAAAGAGCAGTCACCTAAAAAGGACAGTGCATGTTGAAGACACACTCCAAAGAACCATAGAAGGACTTGTGAGAAGGGGTGCAATTATGGCAAATAAATTCCAGGTGGGGTTAACTAATGAATACATCATCAGTGTGAGTGATAAAAGCTCCGATTGCCTGGTGGCCAGTGCACTCGAGGATTGCCCAAGTGACCACCATGGTGTAATAAAGAATACCTGCTCTCAAATCCTCAAAACTGTGTTCAAAAGTTGCTATCCAGCAGATTTCAGTATCAGTGGTGTCCCTGACTCCATTATGCCCCTTGCACACTTTCACGAGGGCCCCTTGGTTCCACGAGGCCCTGCTGGATAACAGTGGACCCTTGGTTCCATTTGGGTCTGTACTGTCAAAATGGCCTCCTTAGTTCTGCACTGCCACAATGCTCTCTCCTTGGTGCCACGAGGCCTTGGTGTGTCACAACAGCCTCTCGGTTCCATGAACTGCCATAGTGTCAGCACGGTCTCTTGCATCTGCAGTATCACGATGGACAATTGGTTACAAGCAGCCCCGCTGTGTCACAACGACTACTTGGTTCATGAGGCCCCACAGTGTCACCATGGCCCCTTGGTTCCCCGAGGCCTCGCTGTAGAACAATGGCCTCTCAGTTCCAGGAGGTTTTGTACTGTCAACAGTGCTCTCCTTGGTTCTACAGTGGCTGCTTGCTTCCATAATTCTTCCTCAGTGTCACAGTGGTCTCCTTGGTTCCATGAGGCTCTGCAATGTCCCAATATCCCATCGTTTCCATGAGCTTCTGTCCCATCAACCATGTCCTTTGCTCCAGTGAGGCCCCGCAACGGCACACCAGACCCTTGGCTCCATGAGGTTCCATAGTGTAACATGGGTGCCTTGATTCCAAGAGGTTCTGCTGGGTCACACTGGACCCTTGGTTCCATGAGGTTCCGTGGTATCGCCATGGTTTCCCTGGATCCGCAGTAGCGCTACGGACCATAGGTTTCATGCAGCTTTGCTGTGCTACAGTGGCTCCTTGGTTCCATCAAGTGCCACTGTGTAACAAGGGAATCTTGGTCCCATGAGGTTCTGGACTGTCACAATGGTGTCCTTGGTTCTGGACTCTAACAACGGACCCTTGGTTCCACGAGGTTCCATTACGTCACAATGCTCTCCTTGGTTCCACAAGGCCTTGCTTTGTCACAAGGGACCCTTGGTTCCATGAGCTTCCGTAGTGTAACCATGGTCTCCTGGGATCTGCATTGTCACAATGGACAATTGGTTGCATGGGAGCCTGCTGTGTCACAAGAGAGCCTTAGCTCCATGAGGTTCTGGACTGTCACAGTGGTCTCCCTGCTTCAACGAGGCCCTGGAGTGTCTCGAGGGCTGCTTGGTTCTGTGAGCTTCCACAACGTCCCAATGGTCTCCTTGTTTCTGCAGTGTCATAGTGGACTCTTGGTTCCATGAGGTTCCTAAATGTCACAGGTCTCCTTGGTTCCATGTGGCCCTGCTGTGTCACCACAGCCCCTTGGTTCCAGGAGTTTCTGGGCTGTCAACAGTGGTTCCTTTGTTCCAATCAGGCACCGCTGTGTCACACTGCACCCTGGCTTCCATGAAGTTCTTCAGTGTCACAGTGGCCCCTTGGATCCATGCGGTCCCATAGTGTCACCATGGTCTCCTCGGACCTGCATTGTCATCAGGGACCATTGGTTCCATGTGGCCTGGCTGTGTCACAGTGATGTGGATTCCGTAATTGCCTTCAGTGTCACAATGGAGCCTTGTTTCTGTGAGGCTCTGAACTGTCACAACTGTCTCCTTGGTTCCATGAGCACACCAAAGCTTTGCATAAACATTGAGCAGCACCTGCTTAACACACCTGGGAACATCTGTCTGCATTCAAAAGACAGGTCACAGCTGAGAAAGGCACCAGCAGCTTCCATCTGCAACAGAGATGCAGGGAAAGGACAAGGACAGAGAATTCAGCTGCAAGACTCCGAGAATTCTGCATCCAGACATCATTTCTGGTCCCACTGTCCCTAGTAGAAAGGTGTCATCATTCCAGGTTCCAGGCAGCCTGTACTCAGCATGTGCTTCTACAGTGGGGGTTTGTCGTTTAGGAAAACCTGCTCAGGCTTTTCCCTTCTTTCCTCACAAACAGGAATACTTGTCCTGGGCCTGGATGCAGGCAGAGCCCTGAGGAGAGCACGTGGGACATGGTGCAGTGGGCAGGGACAGCCAGCTGCAGAGTTCAGGGGGAAGGGCTTCTGGTGCAGGGCCAGGCATGTCAGTCCCAGCTGGGCCATGTCAGACATGTCCCCAGGCTGGGCTTGGGGAGCAGCTTGTCCAAACAGGGTCAGCCTGGCAAGGGGCTCATTCTTCAGTGGGCCCACACCTCCTAAGGAGACATTCAGCATCAAGATCACCTGGGGAATGCCTAAGTTGCTTCTTCTTTGAACTGAAAAAGAAAAATTACTCCCTTTTATAAAACTGAAAATCATGAGCTGTACCTTGAAATCTTCCTCCTTAAGAGAACTCCAAAGTGACTCCAAGCAGCTGCACAAGGCCTGGAGACTGGAAGACATTGGAAAGAAGACAAAGAGCTCCTGAGGGTTTTCTGTATTTTAATGATCCCCAACGGTGGATTTGGGGCTGAGTCCAGGAGCCCCAGGCACTGAGAGAAGGTTGAAGAAGCTGCTCAAGGAGTCAGAAGCAAAACTCCAAGTCCCTTGGAGCATCACTGGCCCCACTGAGGGCAGGGACTGCCAAAGGCTCCCCAGGGAGTGGTGAGAGCAGATCCTTGAGGCCAGGATTGCAGGAGCCCGAGGCTGTGAGCAGGGAACTGCAATGCTGAGCAAGGCCTGGGCTGGTTGGAGGAAGCAGAAAGGCCAAGGCCTGAGCCCAGGCCTGGGCCAGCAGGGCCTGTCCCTCACAGGTGGCTCGGGGCTATTCCTGGAGCACTGGGATGGGAGAGGCAGCAAGGACAAATGTCATCAAGCTGTGTGACACTCCAGATGCTCATGGAACCAAGGGCCAGTGTGACACAGCGGGGCCTCATGGAAACAAGAGGCCGTGCTGAGCCTGCGCGCCTGTAACACCCCAGAACACTGAAATGCTGAGGGTGAGCAAAGGCTCCTTTACTCGAGTTTGGTGCAGAGTAGAAACCCCAGCCAGATATTCTCAAGAGGTCAAAACGACACAAAAGTGTACTGGAAAAATACAGAAAACCGAGCTCCTTTGGCAAATGATTTCATACAACATCCAATTCAACGTGCATCACTTAGCGTAGCAGGAACATCATTAACTCGGCCCATGTAAGATGGAAACCTTTAGGCATAAAAATGTTAAACTACCCAAAAACATTCCAGTAAAAGAGGATAAGAAGGTTAAAAGAGAAAAAAGAGACAGAAAGACAGAAGATCTCCAGATAGATATGCAGAGAGCTACCAGCTGCTAGGCTTCCAGTGTGGCTGAGACACAGACCCAGGAGATTTCAGGATTCAGACCAGGGCTTGACGTCATGCCCGATTTTTTAAATCCCTAGCGTTTTCTAAGCTCTCCTCTTTTCAGGGACATCTGCTTTCTTACCACACACTGCTGTGTTTCATTGCCTTTGTGTGGGATTGATTGACGGCTCAGCCAATCAGAGCTGGGTGGGCGCTGCCCCTGCTGTGTGCTTGATTGACGGCTCAGCCAATCAGAGCTGGCTGGGCGGTGACCCTGCTGTGTGATTGATTGACGGCTCAACCAATCAGAGCTGGCTGGGCCCTGCCCCTGCTGTGTGATTGATTGACGGCTCAGCCAATCAGAGCTGGCTGGGCGCTGCCCCTGCTGTGTGATTGATTGACGGCTCAGGCAGTCACAGCTGGGTTTGCTCTGCCCCTGCTGTGTGATTGGCAGATCTGCCAGGCCATGGCTGGGGACGGGGTTCTGTCCCACCTCATTCCAAGGTCTGTCCCAGCCCCGGCCCCACTCGGCCATTCCGAGCATCCCGACGGGTCTGGGGACATTGATGTCATCCAGCCTCTGACAGCGACCATGGGGACACTGCGGAACCTCATGGAACCAGAGACCATTTTGACACTCTGGTGCCTCATGCAATCGGGGGCACCTTTGTGAGACTCGGGACCCCAATGGAACCAAGGGTCAGTGATGAAGCTGTGCGGCCCAGAGAACCAAGGAGCCTTTGTTACACAGCAGGGCCACATGGAGCCCAGGGGCCGTGGTGACTCTGCAGGACCTTAGGGAAGCAAGGGGCCATTGTTTACACTACAGAAGCAGGGAGAATATTGTGACAAGGAGAATATCGGGACACTACAGGGACTCCTGGAATCAAGGAGAACATTGTGACACTGTGAGGCCCCATGGAACCAAGGCAACATGGAACAGGTCTGGCTGGCTGGGCCTCCCCGGGGGCCACCTGGCAAGACTGGCTGATCCTGGAATGTTGAGGACTGCCTCTCATCAGCTCCTGGAGCACTAAGGCTCTGTGCTTTCCTTCCTATGGAAAAGTACCAGCCCCTTTTGCAGGTTCCCACGGCTGAAACTGATATTCCCCCTGAAAAAGCACTACATACAAGGCTTGCTCCCAGCCAAAATCTGCTAGGAGTAACAGCTCTGGGTGGCCACCGTTTCCTGAGGGCTGCCTCTCATCTACCACTCTAAGGGTCGGTGTGAAGTTTCCCTCATTTTTGCCTCATGACCCTCTCAAGAAGACCTCAAGGACCCCCGCCCAGGTTGACTCTGGACAATGGTTTTCTGGCCTGCTTGAGGTGGGTGCTTGCCAAGGGACTCTTTGCAGGTGTGTTGTGCTCACTGGACTGTGCTGTCATGGTACCAGCTGAAGCCTGCATGTACTGCACGACCGCACCTGTCTCTTGGAGCACCACACAATGCTCCATAAATCTCCCCGCCTCTTGGCCACAAGCCACTCGCTTTGGAAAAGGACTACAAAAGAGCGATCCTCTGGAGAAGACCCTGAGTACTCCCCACGGATGACCACCCTTCCATTGGCTGGCCCACCATGACCTTGGTCTCGTCTGTTGGTAGCTACTTCCCCCTTCCCCTCCTTTTCTCTCTCTATACTCCGTTTCCTATATCTCTCCCCTCTAGCGCAACTGAATTGTTTGGCATTCAATAAAAATGCATTGCTGTTGTTGAATAAACTGATTTGTCCCCCGCTATTTACCTGTTTGCACCTCTGAGATCGAACAATCCTCGGCCTGTGTTGGCAGATGGTGACACACCCCCACCCCCCCCCCCCCCCCATCCCCCATGCCCCTGCTTCTCCCAGTTGATTGCTGATCGTGGTGTGACATGGAATGGAACATCCCTTGGGCCAGTCCAGCCCAGCTGTCCCATCCCTGTTCCCTCAGGAACACTTGCCCATCCCAAGTCCATGGGTTGGAGGGGCTTGCAGACACGCCTCGTGGGGCGAGCACTGTGACAAGGACAGGAGAACAGAACAACATTTACACTTACCAAGGGCAGAGAACAGAAGAGCACAGTCTTGGAGAAACGCACAAAGGATGTAGCCCAGGCAAACGGAGCGTGCACAAAACGCAAGGAGAATGTCAGCTCAGCTCTGCAAGGCTGACAAAAGCAGAAGTTATACACAACAATAATATTGCCCTTCCTCAAAAGCGGGGATCAAAGAGCAGTCACCTAAAAAGGACAGTGCATGTTGAAGACACACTCCAAAGAACCATAGAAGGACTTGTGAGAAGGGGTGCAATTATGGCAAATAAATTCCAGGTGGGGTTAACTAATGAATACATCATCAGTGTGAGTGATAAAAGCTCCGATTGCCTGGTGGCCAGTGCACTCGAGGATTGCCCAAGTGACCACCATGGTGTAATAAAGAATACCTGCTCTCAAATCCTCAAAACTGTGTTCAAAAGTTGCTATCCAGCAGATTTCAGTATCAGTGGTGTCCCTGACTCCATTATGCCCCTTGCACACTTTCACGAGGGCCCCTTGGTTCCACGAGGCCCTGCTGGATAACAGTGGACCCTTGGTTCCATTTGGGTCTGTACTGTCAAAATGGCCTCCTTAGTTCTGCACTGCCACAATGCTCTCTCCTTGGTGCCACGAGGCCTTGGTGTGTCACAACAGCCTCTCGGTTCCATGAACTGCCATAGTGTCAGCACGGTCTCTTGCATCTGCAGTATCACGATGGACAATTGGTTACAAGCAGCCCCGCTGTGTCACAACGACTACTTGGTTCATGAGGCCCCACAGTGTCACCATGGCCCCTTGGTTCCCCGAGGCCTCGCTGTAGAACAATGGCCTCTCAGTTCCAGGAGGTTTTGTACTGTCAACAGTGCTCTCCTTGGTTCTACAGTGGCTGCTTGCTTCCATAATTCTTCCTCAGTGTCACAGTGGTCTCCTTGGTTCCATGAGGCTCTGCAATGTCCCAATATCCCATCGTTTCCATGAGCTTCTGTCCCATCAACCATGTCCTTTGCTCCAGTGAGGCCCCGCAACGGCACACCGGACCCTTGGCTCCATGAGGTTCCATAGTGTAACATGGGTGCCTTGATTCCAAGAGGTTCTGCTGGGTCACACTGGACCCTTGGTTCCATGAGGTTCCGTGGTATCGCCATGGTTTCCCTGGATCCGCAGTAGCGCTACGGACCATAGGTTTCATGCAGCTTTGCTGTGCTACAGTGGCTCCTTGGTTCCATCAAGTGCCACTGTGTAACAAGGGAATCTTGGTCCCATGAGGTTCTGGACTGTCACAATGGTGTCCTTGGTTCTGGACTCTAACAACGGACCCTTGGTTCCACGAGGTTCCATTACGTCACAATGCTCTCCTTGGTTCCACAAGGCCTTGCTTTGTCACAAGGGACCCTTGGTTCCATGAGCTTCCGTAGTGTAACCATGGTCTCCTGGGATCTGCATTGTCACAATGGACAATTGGTTGCATGGGAGCCTGCTGTGTCACAAGAGAGCCTTAGCTCCATGAGGTTCTGGACTGTCACAGTGGTCTCCCTGCTTCAACGAGGCCCTGGAGTGTCTCGAGGGCTGCTTGGTTCTGTGAGCTTCCACAACGTCCCAATGGTCTCCTTGTTTCTGCAGTGTCATAGTGGACTCTTGGTTCCATGAGGTTCCTAAATGTCACAGGTCTCCTTGGTTCCATGTGGCCCTGCTGTGTCACCACAGCCCCTTGGTTCCAGGAGTTTCTGGGCTGTCAACAGTGGTTCCTTTGTTCCAATCAGGCACCGCTGTGTCACACTGCACCCTGGCTTCCATGAAGTTCTTCAGTGTCACAGTGGCCCCTTGGATCCATGCGGTCCCATAGTGTCACCATGGTCTCCTTGGACCTGCATTGTCATCAGGGACCATTGGTTCCATGTGGCCTGGCTGTGTCACAGTGATGTGGATTCCGTAATTGCCTTCAGTGTCACAATGGAGCCTTGTTTCTGTGAGGCTCTCAACTGTCACAACTGTCTCCTTGGTTCCATCAGCCCCCGCTGTGTCACAAGGGTCCCCTTGGTTCCATGAGCACACCAAAGCTTTGCATAAACATTGAGCAGCACCTGCTTAACACACCTGGGAACATCTGTCTGCATTCAAAAGACAGGTCACAGCTGAGAAAGGCACCAGCAGCTTCCATCTGCAACAGAGATGCAGGGAAAGGACAAGGACAGAGAATTCAGCTGCAAGACTCCGAGAATTCTGCATCCAGACATCATTTCTGGTCCCACTGTCCCTAGTAGAAAGGTGTCATCATTCCAGGTTCCAGGCAGCCTGTACTCAGCATGTGCTTCTACAGTGGGGGTTTGTCGTTTAGGAAAACCTGCTCAGGCTTTTCCCTTCTTTCCTCACAAACAGGAATACTTGTCCTGGGCCTGGATGCAGGCAGAGCCCTGAGGAGAGCACGTGGGACATGGTGCAGTGGGCAGGGACAGCCAGCTGCAGAGTTCAGGGGGAAGGGCTTCTGGTGCAGGGCCAGGCATGTCAGTCCCAGCTGGGCCATGTCAGACATGTCCCCAGGCTGGGCTTGGGGAGCAGCTTGTCCAAACAGGGTCAGCCTGGCAAGGGGCTCATTCTTCAGTGGGCCCACACCTCCTAAGGAGACATTCAGCATCAAGATCACCTGGGGAATGCCTAAGTTGCTTCTTCTTTGAACTGAAAAAGAAAAATTACTCCCTTTTATAAAACTGAAAATCATGAGCTGTACCTTGAAATCTTCCTCCTTAAGAGAACTCCAAAGTGACTCCAAGCAGCTGCACAAGGCCTGGAGACTGGAAGACATTGGAAAGAAGACAAAGAGCTCCTGAGGGTTTTCTGTATTTTAATGATCCCCAACGGTGGATTTGGGGCTGAGTCCAGGAGCCCCAGGCACTGAGAGAAGGTTGAAGAAGCTGCTCAAGGAGTCAGAAGCAAAACTCCAAGTCCCTTGGAGCATCACTGGCCCCACTGAGGGCAGGGACTGCCAAAGGCTCCCCAGGGAGTGGTGAGAGCAGATCCTTGAGGCCAGGATTGCAGGAGCCCGAGGCTGTGAGCAGGGAACTGCAATGCTGAGCAAGGCCTGGGCTGGTTGGAGGAAGCAGAAAGGCCAAGGCCTGAGCCCAGGCCTGGGCCAGCAGGGCCTGTCCCTCACAGGTGGCTCGGGGCTATTCCTGGAGCACTGGGATGGGAGAGGCAGCAAGGACAAATGTCATCAAGCTGTGTGACACTCCAGATGCTCATGGAACCAAGGGCCAGTGTGACACAGCGGGGCCTCATGGAAACAAGAGGCCGTGCTGAGCCTGCGCGCCTGTAACACCCCAGAACACTGAAATGCTGAGGGTGAGCAAAGGCTCCTTTACTCGAGTTTGGTGCAGAGTAGAAACCCCAGCCAGATATTCTCAAGAGGTCAAAACGACACAAAAGTGTACTGGAAAAATACAGAAAACCGAGCTCCTTTGGCAAATGATTTCATACAACATCCAATTCAACGTGCATCACTTAGCGTAGCAGGAACATCATTAACTCGGCCCATGTAAGATGGAAACCTTTAGGCATAAAAATGTTAAACTACCCAAAAACATTCCAGTAAAAGAGGATAAGAAGGTTAAAAGAGAAAAAAGAGACAGAAAGACAGAAGATCTCCAGATAGATATGCAGAGAGCTACCAGCTGCTAGGCTTCCAGTGTGGCTGAGACACAGACCCAGGAGATTTCAGGATTCAGACCAGGGCTTGACGTCATGCCCGATTTTTTAAATCCCTAGCGTTTTCTAAGCTCTCCTCTTTTCAGGGACATCTGCTTTCTTACCACGCACTGCTGTGTTTCATTGCCTTTGTGTGGGATTGATTGACGGCTCAGCCAATCAGAGCTGGGTGGGCGCTGCCCCTGCTGTGTGCTTGATTGACGGCTCAGCCAATCAGAGCTGGCTGGGCGGTGACCCTGCTGTGTGATTGATTGACGGCTCAACCAATCAGAGCTGGCTGGGCGCTGCCCCTGCTGTGTGATTGATTGACGGCTCAGCCAATCAGAGCTGGCTGGGCGCTGCCCCTGCTGTGTGATTGATTGACGGCTCAGGCAGTCACAGCTGGGTTTGCTCTGCCCCTGCTGTGTGATTGGCAGATCTGCCAGGCCATGGCTGGGGACGGGGTTCTGTCCCACCTCATTCCAAGGTCTGTCCCAGCCCCGGCCCCACTCGGCCATTCCGAGCATCCCGACGGGTCTGGGGACATTGATGTCATCCAGCCTCTGACAGCGACCATGGGGACACTGCGGAACCTCATGGAACCAAAGAGACCATTTTGACACTCTGGTGCCTCATGCAATCGGGGGCACCTTTGTGAGACTCGGGACCCCAATGGAACCAAGGGTCAGTGATGAAGCTGTGCGGCCCAGAGAACCAAGGAGCCTTTGTTACACAGCAGGGCCACATGGAGCCCAGGGGCCGTGGTGACTCTGCAGGACCTTAGGGAAGCAAGGGGCCATTGTTTACACTACAGAAGCAGGGAGAATATTGTGACAAGGAGAATATCGGGACACTACAGGGACTCCTGGAATCAAGGAGAACATTGTGACACTGTGAGGCCCCATGGAACCAAGGCAACATGGAACAGGTCTGGCTGGCTGGGCCTCCCCGGGGGCCACCTGGCAAGACTGGCTGATCCTGGAATGTTGAGGACTGCCTCTCATCAGCTCCTGGAGCACTAAGGCTCTGTGCTTTCCTTCCTATGGAAAAGTACCAGCCCCTTTTGCAGGTTCCCACGGCTGAAACTGATATTCCCCCTGAAAAAGCACTACATACAAGGCTTGCTCCCAGCCAAAATCTGCTAGGAGTAACAGCTCTGGGTGGCCACCGTTTCCTGAGGGCTGCCTCTCATCTACCACTCTAAGGGTCGGTGTGAAGTTTCCCTCATTTTTGCCTCATGACCCTCTCAAGAAGACCTCAAGGACCCCCGCCCAGGTTGACTCTGGACAATGGTTTTCTGGCCTGCTTGAGGTGGGTGCTTGCCAAGGGACTCTTTGCAGGTGTGTTGTGCTCACTGGACTGTGCTGTCATGGTACCAGCTGAAGCCTGCATGTACTGCACGACCGCACCTGTCTCTTGGAGCACCACACAATGCTCCATAAATCTCCCCGCCTCTTGGCCACAAGCCACTCGCTTTGGAAAAGGACTACAAAAGAGCGATCCTCTGGAGAAGACCCTGAGTACTCCCCACGGATGACCACCCTTCCATTGGCTGGCCCACCATGACCTTGGTCTCGTCTGTTGGTAGCTACTTCCCCCTTCCCCTCCTTTTCTCTCTCTATACTCCGTTTCCTATATCTCTCCCCTCTAGCGCAACTGAATTGTTTGGCATTCAATAAAAATGCATTGCTGTTGTTGAATAAACTGATTTGTCCCCCGCTATTTACCTGTTTGCACCTCTGAGATCGAACAATCCTCGGCCTGTGTTGGCAGATGGTGACACACCCCCACCCCCCCCCCCCCCCCCCCATCCCCCATGCCCCTGCTTCTCCCAGTTGATTGCTGATCGTGGTGTGACATGGAATGGAACATCCCTTGGGCCAGTCCAGCCCAGCTGTCCCATCCCTGTTCCCTCAGGAACACTTGCCCATCCCAAGTCCATGGGTTGGAGGGGCTTGCAGACACGCCTCGTGGGGCGAGCACTGTGACAAGGACAGGAGAACAGAACAACATTTACACTTACCAAGGGCAGAGAACAGAAGAGCACAGTCTTGGAGAAACGCACAAAGGATGTAGCCGAGGCAAACGGAGCGTGCACAAAACGCAAGGAGAATGTCAGCTCAGCTCTGCAAGGCTGACAAAAGCAGAAGTTATACACAACAATAATATTGCCCTTCCTCAAAAGCGGGGATCAAAGAGCAGTCACCTAAAAAGGACAGTGCATGTTGAAGACACACTCCAAAGAACCATAGAAGGACTTGTGAGAAGGGGTGCAATTATGGCAAATAAATTCCAGGTGGGGTTAACTAATGAATACATCATCAGTGTGAGTGATAAAAGCTCCGATTGCCTGGTGGCCAGTGCACTCGAGGATTGCCCAAGTGACCACCATGGTGTAATAAAGAATACCTGCTCTCAAATCCTCAAAACTGTGTTCAAAAGTTGCTATCCAGCAGATTTCAGTATCAGTGGTGTCCCTGACTCCATTATGCCCCTTGCACACTTTCACGAGGGCCCCTTGGTTCCACGAGGCCCTGCTGGATAACAGTGGACCCTTGGTTCCATTTGGGTCTGTACTGTCAAAATGGCCTCCTTAGTTCTGCACTGCCACAATGCTCTCTCCTTGGTGCCACGAGGCCTTGGTGTGTCACAACAGCCTCTCGGTTCCATGAACTGCCATAGTGTCAGCACGGTCTCTTGCATCTGCAGTATCACGATGGACAATTGGTTACAAGCAGCCCCGCTGTGTCACAACGACTACTTGGTTCATGAGGCCCCACAGTGTCACCATGGCCCCTTGGTTCCCCGAGGCCTCGCTGTAGAACAATGGCCTCTCAGTTCCAGGAGGTTTTGTACTGTCAACAGTGCTCTCCTTGGTTCTACAGTGGCTGCTTGCTTCCATAATTCTTCCTCAGTGTCACAGTGGTCTCCTTGGTTCCATGAGGCTCTGCAATGTCCCAATATCCCATCGTTTCCATGAGCTTCTGTCCCATCAACCATGTCCTTTGCTCCAGTGAGGCCCCGCAACGGCACACCGGACCCTTGGCTCCATGAGGTTCCATAGTGTAACATGGGTGCCTTGATTCCAAGAGGTTCTGCTGGGTCACACTGGACCCTTGGTTCCATGAGGTTCCGTGGTATCGCCATGGTTTCCCTGGATCCGCAGTAGCGCTACGGACCATAGGTTTCATGCAGCTTTGCTGTGCTACAGTGGCTCCTTGGTTCCATCAAGTGCCACTGTGTAACAAGGGAATCTTGGTCCCATGAGGTTCTGGACTGTCACAATGGTGTCCTTGGTTCTGGACTCTAACAACGGACCCTTGGTTCCACGAGGTTCCATTACGTCACAATGCTCTCCTTGGTTCCACAAGGCCTTGCTTTGTCACAAGGGACCCTTGGTTCCATGAGCTTCCGTAGTGTAACCATGGTCTCCTGGGATCTGCATTGTCACAATGGACAATTGGTTGCATGGGAGCCTGCTGTGTCACAAGAGAGCCTTAGCTCCATGAGGTTCTGGACTGTCACAGTGGTCTCCCTGCTTCAACGAGGCCCTGGAGTGTCTCGAGGGCTGCTTGGTTCTGTGAGCTTCCACAACGTCCCAATGGTCTCCTTGTTTCTGCAGTGTCATAGTGGACTCTTGGTTCCATGAGGTTCCTAAATGTCACAGGTCTCCTTGGTTCCATGTGGCCCTGCTGTGTCACCACAGCCCCTTGGTTCCAGGAGTTTCTGGGCTGTCAACAGTGGTTCCTTTGTTCCAATCAGGCACCGCTGTGTCACACTGCACCCTGGCTTCCATGAAGTTCTTCAGTGTCACAGTGGCCCCTTGGATCCATGCGGTCCCATGGTGTCACCATGGTCTCCTTGGACCTGCATTGTCATCAGGGACCATTGGTTCCATGTGGCCTGGCTGTGTCACAGTGATGTGGATTCCGTAATTGCCTTCAGTGTCACAATGGAGCCTTGTTTCTGTGAGGCTCTGAACTGTCACAACTGTCTCCTTGGTTCCATCAGCCCCCGCTGTGTCACAAGGGTCCCCTTGGTTCCATGAGCACACCAAAGCTTTGCATAAACATTGAGCAGCACCTGCTTAACACACCTGGGAACATCTGTCTGCATTCAAAAGACAGGTCACAGCTGAGAAAGGCACCAGCAGCTTCCATCTGCAACAGAGATGCAGGGAAAGGACAAGGACAGAGAATTCAGCTGCAAGACTCCGAGAATTCTGCATCCAGACATCATTTCTGGTCCCACTGTCCCTAGTAGAAAGGTGTCATCATTCCAGGTTCCAGGCAGCCTGTACTCAGCATGTGCTTCTACAGTGGGGGTTTGTCGTTTAGGAAAACCTGCTCAGGCTTTTCCCTTCTTTCCTCACAAACAGGAATACTTGTCCTGGGCCTGGATGCAGGCAGAGCCCTGAGGAGAGCACGTGGGACATGGTGCAGTGGGCAGGGACAGCCAGCTGCAGAGTTCAGGGGGAAGGGCTTCTGGTGCAGGGCCAGGCATGTCAGTCCCAGCTGGGCCATGTCAGACATGTCCCCAGGCTGGGCTTGGGGAGCAGCTTGTCCAAACAGGGTCAGCCTGGCAAGGGGTTCATTCTTCAGTGGGCCCACACCTCCTAAGGAGACATTCAGCATCAAGATCACCTGGGGAATGCCTAAGTTGCTTCTTCTTTGAACTGAAAAAGAAAAATTACTCCCTTTTATAAAACTGAAAATCATGAGCTGTACCTTGAAATCTTCCTCCTTAAGAGAACTCCAAAGTGACTCCAAGCAGCTGCACAAGGCCTGGAGACTGGAAGACATTGGAAAGAAGACAAAGAGCTCCTGAGGGTTTTCTGTATTTTAATGATCCCCAACGGTGGATTTGGGGCTGAGTCCAGGAGCCCCAGGCACTGAGAGAAGGTTGAAGAAGCTGCTCAAGGAGTCAGAAGCAAAACTCCAAGTCCCTTGGAGCATCACTGGCCCCACTGAGGGCAGGGACTGCCAAAGGCTCCCCAGGGAGTGGTGAGAGCAGATCCTTGAGGCCAGGATTGCAGGAGCCCGAGGCTGTGAGCAGGGAACTGCAATGCTGAGCAAGGCCTGGGCTGGTTGGAGGAAGCAGAAAGGCCAAGGCCTGAGCCCAGGCCTGGGCCAGCAGGGCCTGTCCCTCACAGGTGGCTCGGGGCTGTTCCTGGAGCACTGGGATGGGAGAGGCAGCAAGGACAAATGTCATCAAGCTGTGTGACACTCCAGATGCTCATGGAACCAAGGGCCAGTGTGACACAGCGGGGCCTCATGGAAACAAGAGGCCGTGCTGAGCCTGCGCGCCTGTAACACCCCAGAACACTGAAATGCTGAGGGTGAGCAAAGGCTCCTTTACTCGAGTTTGGTGCAGAGTAGAAACCCCAGCCAGATATTCTCAAGAGGTCAAAACGACACAAAAGTGTACTGGAAAAATACAGAAAACCGAGCTCCTTTGGCAAATGATTTCATACAACATCCAATTCAACGTGCATCACTTAGCGTAGCAGGAACATCATTAACTCGGCCCATGTAAGATGGAAACCTTTAGGCATAAAAATGTTAAACTACCCAAAAACATTCCAGTAAAAGAGGATAAGAAGGTTAAAAGAGAAAAAAGAGACAGAAAGACAGAAGATCTCCAGATAGATATGCAGAGAGCTACCAGCTGCTAGGCTTCCAGTGTGGCTGAGACACAGACCCAGGAGATTTCAGGATTCAGACCAGGGCTTGACGTCATGCCCGATTTTTTAAATCCCTAGCGTTTTCTAAGCTCTCCTCTTTTCAGGGACATCTGCTTTCTTACCACGCACTGCTGTGTTTCATTGCCTTTGTGTGGGATTGATTGACGGCTCAGCCAATCAGAGCTGGGTGGGCGCTGCCCCTGCTGTGTGCTTGATTGACGGCTCAGCCAATCAGAGCTGGCTGGGCGGTGACCCTGCTGTGTGATTGATTGACGGCTCAACCAATCAGAGCTGGCTGGGCGCTGCCCCTACTGTGTGATTGATTGACGGCTCAACCAATCAGAGCTGGCTGGGCGCTGCCCCTGCTGTGTGATTGATTGACGGCTCAGCCAATCAGAGCTGGCTGGGCGCTGCCCCTGCTGTGTGATTGATTGACGGCTCAGGCATTCACAGCTGGGTTTGCTCTGCCCCTGCTGTGTGATTGGCAGATCTGCCAGGCCATGGCTGGGGACGGGGTTCTGTCCCACCTCATTCCAAGGTCTGTCCCAGCCCCGGCCCCACTCGGCCATTCCGAGCATCCCGACGGGTCTGGGGACATTGATGTCATCCAGCCTCTGACAGCGACCATGGGGACACTGCGGAACCTCATGGAACCAAAGAGACCATTTTGACACTCTGGTGCCTCATGCAATCAGGGGCACCTTTGTGAGACTCAGGACCCCAATGGAACCAAGGGTCAGTGATGAAGCTGTGCGGCCCAGAGAACCAAGGAGCCTTTGTTACACAGCAGGGCCACATGGAGCCCAGGGGCCGTGGTGACTCTGCAGGACCTTAGGGAAGCAAGGGGCCATTGTTTACACTACAGAAGCAGGGAGAATATTGTGACAAGGAGAATATCGGGACACTACAGGGACTCCTGGAATCAAGGAGAACATTGTGACACTGTGAGGCCCCATGGAACCAAGGCAACATGGAACAGGTCTGGCTGGCTGGGCCTCCCCGGGGGCCACCTGGCAAGACTGGCTGATCCTGGAATGTTGAGGACTGCCTCTCATCAGCTCCTGGAGCACTAAGGCTCTGTGCTTTCCTTCCTATGGAAAAGTACCAGCCCCTTTTGCAGGTTCCCACGGCTGAAACTGATATTCCCCCTGAAAAAGCACTACATACAAGGCTTGCTCCCAGCCAAAATCTGCTAGGAGTAACAGCTCTGGGTGGCCACCGTTTCCTGAGGGCTGCCTCTCATCTACCACTCTAAGGGTCGGTGTGAAGTTTCCCTCATTTTTGCCTCATGACCCTCTCAAGAAGACCTCAAGGACCCCCGCCCAGGTTGACTCTGGACAATGGTTTTCTGGCCTGCTTGAGGTGGGTGCTTGCCAAGGGACTCTTTGCAGGTGTGTTGTGCTCACTGGACTGTGCTGTCATGGTACCAGCTGAAGCCTGCATGTACTGCACGACCGCACCTGTCTCTTGGAGCACCACACAATGCTCCATAAATCTCCCCGCCTCTTGGCCACAAGCCACTCGCTTTGGAAAAGGACTACAAAAGAGCGATCCTCTGGAGAAGACCCTGAGTACTCCCCACGGATGACCACCCTTCCATTGGCTGGCCCACCATGACCTTGGTCTCGTCTGTTGGTAGCTACTTCCCCCTTCCCCTCCTTTTCTCTCTCTATACTCCGTTTCCTATATCTCTCCCCTCTAGCGCAACTGAATTGTTTGGCATTCAATAAAAATGCATTGCTGTTGTTGAATAAACTGATTTGTCCCCCGCTATTTACCTGTTTGCACCTCTGAGATCGAACAATCCTCGGCCTGTGTTGGCAGATGGTGACACACCCCCACACCCCCACCCCCCCCCCATCCCCCATGCCCCTGCTTCTCCCAGTTGATTGCTGATCGTGGTGTGACATGGAATGGAACATCCCTTGGGCCAGTCCAGCCCAGCTGTCCCATCCCTGTTCCCTCAGGAACACTTGCCCATCCCAAGTCCATGGGTTGGAGGGGCTTGCAGACACGCCTCGTGGGGCGAGCACTGTGACAAGGACAGGAGAACAGAACAACATTTACACTTACCAAGGGCAGAGAACAGAAGAGCACAGTCTTGGAGAAACGCACAAAGGATGTAGCCGAGGCAAACGGAGCGTGCACAAAACGCAAGGAGAATGTCAGCTCAGCTCTGCAAGGCTGACAAAAGCAGAAGTTATACACAACAATAATATTGCCCTTCCTCAAAAGCGGGGATCAAAGAGCAGTCACCTAAAAAGGACAGTGCATGTTGAAGACACACTCCAAAGAACCATAGAAGGACTTGTGAGAAGGGGTGCAATTATGGCAAATAAATTCCAGGTGGGGTTAACTAATGAATACATCATCAGTGTGAGTGATAAAAGCTCCGATTGCCTGGTGGCCAGTGCACTCGAGGATTGCCCAAGTGACCACCATGGTGTAATAAAGAATACCTGCTCTCAAATCCTCAAAACTGTGTTCAAAAGTTGCTATCCAGCAGATTTCAGTATCAGTGGTGTCCCTGACTCCATTATGCCCCTTGCACACTTTCACGAGGGCCCCTTGGTTCCACGAGGCCCTGCTGGATAACAGTGGACCCTTGGTTCCATTTGGGTCTGTACTGTCAAAATGGCCTCCTTAGTTCTGCACTGCCACAATGCTCTCTCCTTGGTGCCACGAGGCCTTGGTGTGTCACAACAGCCTCTCGGTTCCATGAACTGCCATAGTGTCAGCACGGTCTCTTGCATCTGCAGTATCACGATGGACAATTGGTTACAAGCAGCCCCGCTGTGTCACAACGACTACTTGGTTCATGAGGCCCCACAGTGTCACCATGGCCCCTTGGTTCCCCGAGGCCTCGCTGTAGAACAATGGCCTCTCAGTTCCAGGAGGTTTTGTACTGTCAACAGTGCTCTCCTTGGTTCTACAGTGGCTGCTTGCTTCCATAATTCTTCCTCAGTGTCACAGTGGTCTCCTTGGTTCCATGAGGCTCTGCAATGTCCCAATATCCCATCGTTTCCATGAGCTTCTGTCCCATCAACCATGTCCTTTGCTCCAGTGAGGCCCCACAACGGCACACCGGACCCTTGGCTCCATGAGGTTCCATAGTGTAACATGGGTGCCTTGATTCCAAGAGGTTCTGCTGGGTCACACTGGACCCTTGGTTCCATGAGGTTCCGTGGTATCGCCATGGTTTCCCTGGATCCGCAGTAGCGCTACGGACCATAGGTTTCATGCAGCTTTGCTGTGCTACAGTGGCTCCTTGGTTCCATCAAGTGCCACTGTGTAACAAGGGAATCTTGGTCCCATGAGGTTCTGGACTGTCACAATGGTGTCCTTGGTTCTGGACTCTAACAACGGACCCTTGGTTCCACGAGGTTCCATTACGTCACAATGCTCTCCTTGGTTCCACAAGGCCTTGCTTTGTCACAAGGGACCCTTGGTTCCATGAGCTTCCGTAGTGTAACCATGGTCTCCTGGGATCTGCATTGTCACAATGGACAATTGGTTGCATGGGAGCCTGCTGTGTCACAAGAGAGCCTTAGCTCCATGAGGTTCCGGACTGTCACAGTGGTCTCCCTGCTTCAACGAGGCCCTGGAGTGTCTCGAGGGCTGCTTGGTTCTGTGAGCTTCCACAACGTCCCAATGGTCTCCTTGTTTCTGCAGTGTCATAGTGGACTCTTGGTTCCATTAGGTTCCTAAATGTCACAGGTCTCCTTGGTTCCATGTGGCCCTGCTGTGTCACCACAGCCCCTTGGTTCCAGGAGTTTCTGGGCTGTCAACAGTGGTTCCTTTGTTCCAATCAGGCACCGCTGTGTCACACTGCACCCTGGCTTCCATGAAGTTCTTCAGTGTCACAGTGGCCCCTTGGATCCATGCGGTCCCATGGTGTCACCATGGTCTCCTTGGACCTGCATTGTCATCAGGGACCATTGGTTCCATGTGGCCTGGCTGTGTCACAGTGATGTGGATTCCGTAATTGCCTTCAGTGTCACAATGGAGCCTTGTTTCTGTGAGGCTCTGAACTGTCACAACTGTCTCCTTGGTTCCATCAGCCCCCGCTGTGTCACAAGGGTCCCCTTGGTTCCATGAGCACACCAAAGCTTTGCATAAACATTGAGCAGCACCTGCTTAACACACCTGGGAACATCTGTCTGCATTCAAAAGACAGGTCACAGCTGAGAAAGGCACCAGCAGCTTCCATCTGCAACAGAGATGCAGGGAAAGGACAAGGACAGAGAATTCAGCTGCAAGACTCCGAGAATTCTGCATCCAGACATCATTTCTGGTCCCACTGTCCCTAGTAGAAAGGTGTCATCATTCCAGGTTCCAGGCAGCCTGTACTCAGCATGTGCTTCTACAGTGGGGGTTTGTCGTTTAGGAAAACCTGCTCAGGCTTTTTCCTTCTTTCCTCACAAACAGGAATACTTGTCCTGGGCCTGGATGCAGGCAGAGCCCTGAGGAGAGCACGTGGGACATGGTGCAGTGGGCAGGGACAGCCAGCTGCAGAGTTCAGGGGGAAGGGCTTCTGGTGCAGGGCCAGGCATGTCAGTCCCAGCTGGGCCATGTCAGACATGTCCCCAGGCTGGGCTTGGGGAGCAGCTTGTCCAAACAGGGTCAGCCTGGCAAGGGGCTCATTCTTCAGTGGGCCCACACCTCCTAAGGAGACATTCAGCATCAAGATCACCTGGGGAATGCCTAAGTTGCTTCTTCTTTGAACTGAAAAAGAAAAATTACTCCCTTTTATAAAACTGAAAATCATGAGCTGTACCTTGAAATCTTCCTCCTTAAGAGAACTCCAAAGTGACTCCAAGCAGCTGCACAAGGCCTGGAGACTGGAAGACATTGGAAAGAAGACAAAGAGCTCCTGAGGGTTTTCTGTATTTTAATGATCCCCAACGGTGGATTTGGGGCTGAGTCCAGGAGCCCCAGGCACTGAGAGAAGGTTGAAGAAGCTGCTCAAGGAGTCAGAAGCAAAACTCCAAGTCCCTTGGAGCATCACTGGCCCCACTGAGGGCAGGGACTGCCAAAGGCTCCCCAGGGAGTGGTGAGAGCAGATCCTTGAGGCCAGGATTGCAGGAGCCCGAGGCTGTGAGCAGGGAACTGCAATGCTGAGCAAGGCCTGGGCTGGTTGGAGGAAGCAGAAAGGCCAAGGCCTGAGCCCAGGCCTGGGCCAGCAGGGCCTGTCCCTCACAGGTGGCTCGGGGCTATTCCTGGAGCACTGGGATGGGAGAGGCAGCAAGGACAAATGTCATCAAGCTGTGTGACACTCCAGATGCTCATGGAACCAAGGGCCAGTGTGACACAGCGGGGCCTCATGGAAACAAGAGGCCGTGCTGAGCCTGCGCGCCTGTAACACCCCAGAACACTGAAATGCTGAGGGTGAGCAAAGGCTCCTTTACTCGAGTTTGGTGCAGAGTAGAAACCCCAGCCAGATATTCTCAAGAGGTCAAAACGACACAAAAGTGTACTGGAAAAATACAGAAAACCGAGCTCCTTTGGCAAATGATTTCATACAACATCCAATTCAACGTGCATCACTTAGCGTAGCAGGAACATCATTAACTCGGCCCATGTAAGATGGAAACCTTTAGGCATAAAAATGTTAAACTACCCAAAAACATTCCAGTAAAAGAGGATAAGAAGGTTAAAAGAGAAAAAAGAGACAGAAAGACAGAAGATCTCCAGATAGATATGCAGAGAGCTACCAGCTGCTAGGCTTCCAGTGTGGCTGAGACACAGACCCAGGAGATTTCAGGATTCAGACCAGGGCTTGACGTCATGCCCGATTTTTTAAATCCCTAGCGTTTTCTAAGCTCTCCTCTTTTCAGGGACATCTGCTTTCTTACCACGCACTGCTGTGTTTCATTGCCTTTGTGTGGGATTGATTGACGGCTCAGCCAATCAGAGCTGGGTGGGCGCTGCCCCTGCTGTGTGCTTGATTGACGGCTCAGCCAATCAGAGCTGGCTGGGCGGTGACCCTGCTGTGTGATTGATTGACGGCTCAACCAATCAGAGCTGGCTGGGCGCTGCCCCTGCTGTGTGATTGATTGACGGCTCAGCCAATCAGAGCTGGCTGGGCGCTGCCCCTGCTGTGTGATTGATTGACGGCTCAGGCAGTCACAGCTGGGTTTGCTCTGCCCCTGCTGTGTGATTGGCAGATCTGCCAGGCCATGGCTGGGGACGGGGTTCTGTCCCACCTCATTCCAAGGTCTGTCCCAGCCCCGGCCCCACTCGGGCATTCCGAGCATCCCGACGGGTCTGGGGACATTGATGTCATCCAGCCTCTGACAGCGACCATGGGGACACTGCGGAACCTCATGGAACCAAAGAGACCATTTTGACACTCTGGTGCCTCATGCAATCAGGGGCACCTTTGTGAGACTCAGGACCCCAATGGAACCAAGGGTCAGTGATGAAGCTGTGCGGCCCAGAGAACCAAGGAGCCTTTGTTACACAGCAGGGCCACATGGAGCCCAGGGGCCGTGGTGACTCTGCAGGACCTTAGGGAAGCAAGGGGCCATTGTTTACACTACAGAAGCAGGGAGAATATTGTGACAAGGAGAATATCGGGACACTACAGGGACTCCTGGAATCAAGGAGAACATTGTGACACTGTGAGGCCCCATGGAACCAAGGCAACATGGAACAGGTCTGGCTGGCTGGGCCTCCCCGGGGGCCACCTGGCAAGACTGGCTGATCCTGGAATGTTGAGGACTGCCTCTCATCAGCTCCTGGAGCACTAAGGCTCTGTGCTTTCCTTCCTATGGAAAAGTACCAGCCCCTTTTGCAGGTTCCCACGGCTGAAACTGATATTCCCCCTGAAAAAGCACTACATACAAGGCTTGCTCCCAGCCAAAATCTGCTAGGAGTAACAGCTCTGGGTGGCCACCGTTTCCTGAGGGCTGCCTCTCATCTACCACTCTAAGGGTCGGTGTGAAGTTTCCCTCATTTTTGCCTCATGACCCTCTCAAGAAGACCTCAAGGACCCCCGCCCAGGTTGACTCTGGACAATGGTTTTCTGGCCTGCTTGAGGTGGGTGCTTGCCAAGGGACTCTTTGCAGGTGTGTTGTGCTCACTGGACTGTGCTGTCATGGTACCAGCTGAAGCCTGCATGTACTGCACGACCGCACCTGTCTCTTGGAGCACCACACAATGCTCCATAAATCTCCCCGCCTCTTGGCCACAAGCCACTCGCTTTGGAAAAGGACTACAAAAGAGCGATCCTCTGGAGAAGACCCTGAGTACTCCCCACGGATGACCACCCTTCCATTGGCTGGCCCACCATGACCTTGGTCTCGTCTGTTGGTAGCTACTTCCCCCTTCCCCTCCTTTTCTCTCTCTATACTCCGTTTCCTATATCTCTCCCCTCTAGCGCAACTGAATTGTTTGGCATTCAATAAAAATGCATTGCTGTTGTTGAATAAACTGATTTGTCCCCCGCTATTTACCTGTTTGCACCTCTGAGATCGAACAATCCTCGGCCTGTGTTGGCAGATGGTGACACACCCCCACACCCCCACCCCCCCCCCATCCCCCATGCCCCTGCTTCTCCCAGTTGATTGCTGATCGTGGTGTGACATGGAATGGAACATCCCTTGGGCCAGTCCAGCCCAGCTGTCCCATCCCTGTTCCCTCAGGAACACTTGCCCATCCCAAGTCCATGGGTTGGAGGGGCTTGCAGACACGCCTCGTGGGGCGAGCACTGTGACAAGGACAGGAGAACAGAACAACATTTACACTTACCAAGGGCAGAGAACAGAAGAGCACAGTCTTGGAGAAACGCACAAAGGATGTAGCCGAGGCAAACGGAGCGTGCACAAAACGCAAGGAGAATGTCAGCTCAGCTCTGCAAGGCTGACAAAAGCAGAAGTTATACACAACAATAATATTGCCCTTCCTCAAAAGCGGGGATCAAAGAGCAGTCACCTAAAAAGGACAGTGCATGTTGAAGACACACTCCAAAGAACCATAGAAGGACTTGTGAGAAGGGGTGCAATTATGGCAAATAAATTCCAGGTGGGGTTAACTAATGAATACATCATCAGTGTGAGTGATAAAAGCTCCGATTGCCTGGTGGCCAGTGCACTCGAGGATTGCCCAAGTGACCACCATGGTGTAATAAAGAATACCTGCTCTCAAATCCTCAAAACTGTGTTCAAAAGTTGCTATCCAGCAGATTTCAGTATCAGTGGTGTCCCTGACTCCATTATGCCCCTTGCACACTTTCACGAGGGCCCCTTGGTTCCACGAGGCCCTGCTGGATAACAGTGGACCCTTGGTTCCATTTGGGTCTGTACTGTCAAAATGGCCTCCTTAGTTCTGCACTGCCACAATGCTCTCTCCTTGGTGCCACGAGGCCTTGGTGTGTCACAACAGCCTCTCGGTTCCATGAACTGCCATAGTGTCAGCACGGTCTCTTGCATCTGCAGTATCACGATGGACAATTGGTTACAAGCAGCCCCGCTGTGTCACAACGACTACTTGGTTCATGAGGCCCCACAGTGTCACCATGGCCCCTTGGTTCCCCGAGGCCTCGCTGTAGAACAATGGCCTCTCAGTTCCAGGAGGTTTTGTACTGTCAACAGTGCTCTCCTTGGTTCTACAGTGGCTGCTTGCTTCCATAATTCTTCCTCAGTGTCACAGTGGTCTCCTTGGTTCCATGAGGCTCTGCAATGTCCCAATATCCCATCGTTTCCATGAGCTTCTGTCCCATCAACCATGTCCTTTGCTCCAGTGAGGCCCCACAACGGCACACCGGACCCTTGGCTCCATGAGGTTCCATAGTGTAACATGGGTGCCTTGATTCCAAGAGGTTCTGCTGGGTCACACTGGACCCTTGGTTCCATGAGGTTCCGTGGTATCGCCATGGTTTCCCTGGATCCGCAGTAGCGCTACGGACCATAGGTTTCATGCAGCTTTGCTGTGCTACAGTGGCTCCTTGGTTCCATCAAGTGCCACTGTGTAACAAGGGAATCTTGGTCCCATGAGGTTCTGGACTGTCACAATGGTGTCCTTGGTTCTGGACTCTAACAACGGACCCTTGGTTCCACGAGGTTCCATTACGTCACAATGCTCTCCTTGGTTCCACAAGGCCTTGCTTTGTCACAAGGGACCCTTGGTTCCATGAGCTTCCGTAGTGTAACCATGGTCTCCTGGGATCTGCATTGTCACAATGGACAATTGGTTGCATGGGAGCCTGCTGTGTCACAAGAGAGCCTTAGCTCCATGAGGTTCCGGACTGTCACAGTGGTCTCCCTGCTTCAACGAGGCCCTGGAGTGTCTCGAGGGCTGCTTGGTTCTGTGAGCTTCCACAACGTCCCAATGGTCTCCTTGTTTCTGCAGTGTCATAGTGGACTCTTGGTTCCATTAGGTTCCTAAATGTCACAGGTCTCCTTGGTTCCATGTGGCCCTGCTGTGTCACCACAGCCCCTTGGTTCCAGGAGTTTCTGGGCTGTCAACAGTGGTTCCTTTGTTCCAATCAGGCACCGCTGTGTCACACTGCACCCTGGCTTCCATGAAGTTCTTCAGTGTCACAGTGGCCCCTTGGATCCATGCGGTCCCATGGTGTCACCATGGTCTCCTTGGACCTGCATTGTCATCAGGGACCATTGGTTCCATGTGGCCTGGCTGTGTCACAGTGATGTGGATTCCGTAATTGCCTTCAGTGTCACAATGGAGCCTTGTTTCTGTGAGGCTCTGAACTGTCACAACTGTCTCCTTGGTTCCATCAGCCCCCGCTGTGTCACAAGGGTCCCCTTGGTTCCATGAGCACACCAAAGCTTTGCATAAACATTGAGCAGCACCTGCTTAACACACCTGGGAACATCTGTCTGCATTCAAAAGACAGGTCACAGCTGAGAAAGGCACCAGCAGCTTCCATCTGCAACAGAGATGCAGGGAAAGGACAAGGACAGAGAATTCAGCTGCAAGACTCCGAGAATTCTGCATCCAGACATCATTTCTGGTCCCACTGTCCCTAGTAGAAAGGTGTCATCATTCCAGGTTCCAGGCAGCCTGTACTCAGCATGTGCTTCTACAGTGGGGGTTTGTCGTTTAGGAAAACCTGCTCAGGCTTTTTCCTTCTTTCCTCACAAACAGGAATACTTGTCCTGGGCCTGGATGCAGGCAGAGCCCTGAGGAGAGCACGTGGGACATGGTGCAGTGGGCAGGGACAGCCAGCTGCAGAGTTCAGGGGGAAGGGCTTCTGGTGCAGGGCCAGGCATGTCAGTCCCAGCTGGGCCATGTCAGACATGTCCCCAGGCTGGGCTTGGGGAGCAGCTTGTCCAAACAGGGTCAGCCTGGCAAGGGGCTCATTCTTCAGTGGGCCCACACCTCCTAAGGAGACATTCAGCATCAAGATCACCTGGGGAATGCCTAAGTTGCTTCTTCTTTGAACTGAAAAAGAAAAATTACTCCCTTTTATAAAACTGAAAATCATGAGCTGTACCTTGAAATCTTCCTCCTTAAGAGAACTCCAAAGTGACTCCAAGCAGCTGCACAAGGCCTGGAGACTGGAAGACATTGGAAAGAAGACAAAGAGCTCCTGAGGGTTTTCTGTATTTTAATGATCCCCAACGGTGGATTTGGGGCTGAGTCCAGGAGCCCCAGGCACTGAGAGAAGGTTGAAGAAGCTGCTCAAGGAGTCAGAAGCAAAACTCCAAGTCCCTTGGAGCATCACTGGCCCCACTGAGGGCAGGGACTGCCAAAGGCTCCCCAGGGAGTGGTGAGAGCAGATCCTTGAGGCCAGGATTGCAGGAGCCCGAGGCTGTGAGCAGGGAACTGCAATGCTGAGCAAGGCCTGGGCTGGTTGGAGGAAGCAGAAAGGCCAAGGCCTGAGCCCAGGCCTGGGCCAGCAGGGCCTGTCCCTCACAGGTGGCTCGGGGCTATTCCTGGAGCACTGGGATGGGAGAGGCAGCAAGGACAAATGTCATCAAGCTGTGTGACACTCCAGATGCTCATGGAACCAAGGGCCAGTGTGACACAGCGGGGCCTCATGGAAACAAGAGGCCGTGCTGAGCCTGCGCGCCTGTAACACCCCAGAACACTGAAATGCTGAGGGTGAGCAAAGGCTCCTTTACTCGAGTTTGGTGCAGAGTAGAAACCCCAGCCAGATATTCTCAAGAGGTCAAAACGACACAAAAGTGTACTGGAAAAATACAGAAAACCGAGCTCCTTTGGCAAATGATTTCATACAACATCCAATTCAACGTGCATCACTTAGCGTAGCAGGAACATCATTAACTCGGCCCATGTAAGATGGAAACCTTTAGGCATAAAAATGTTAAACTACCCAAAAACATTCCAGTAAAAGAGGATAAGAAGGTTAAAAGAGAAAAAAGAGACAGAAAGACAGAAGATCTCCAGATAGATATGCAGAGAGCTACCAGCTGCTAGGCTTCCAGTGTGGCTGAGACACAGACCCAGGAGATTTCAGGATTCAGACCAGGGCTTGACGTCATGCCCGATTTTTTAAATCCCTAGCGTTTTCTAAGCTCTCCTCTTTTCAGGGACATCTGCTTTCTTACCACGCACTGCTGTGTTTCATTGCCTTTGTGTGGGATTGATTGACGGCTCAGCCAATCAGAGCTGGGTGGGCGCTGCCCCTGCTGTGTGCTTGATTGACGGCTCAGCCAATCAGAGCTGGCTGGGCGGTGACCCTGCTGTGTGATTGATTGACGGCTCAACCAATCAGAGCTGGCTGGGCGCTGCCCCTGCTGTGTGATTGATTGACGGCTCAGCCAATCAGAGCTGGCTGGGCGCTGCCCCTGCTGTGTGATTGATTGACGGCTCAGGCAGTCACAGCTGGGTTTGCTCTGCCCCTGCTGTGTGATTGGCAGATCTGCCAGGCCATGGCTGGGGACGGGGTTCTGTCCCACCTCATTCCAAGGTCTGTCCCAGCCCCGGCCCCACTCGGGCATTCCGAGCATCCCGACGGGTCTGGGGACATTGATGTCATCCAGCCTCTGACAGCGACCATGGGGACACTGCGGAACCTCATGGAACCAAAGAGACCATTTTGACACTCTGGTGCCTCATGCAATCAGGGGCACCTTTGTGAGACTCAGGACCCCAATGGAACCAAGGGTCAGTGATGAAGCTGTGCGGCCCAGAGAACCAAGGAGCCTTTGTTACACAGCAGGGCCACATGGAGCCCAGGGGCCGTGGTGACTCTGCAGGACCTTAGGGAAGCAAGGGGCCATTGTTTACACTACAGAAGCAGGGAGAATATTGTGACAAGGAGAATATCGGGACACTACAGGGACTCCTGGAATCAAGGAGAACATTGTGACACTGTGAGGCCCCATGGAACCAAGGCAACATGGAACAGGTCTGGCTGGCTGGGCCTCCCCGGGGGCCACCTGGCAAGACTGGCTGATCCTGGAATGTTGAGGACTGCCTCTCATCAGCTCCTGGAGCACTAAGGCTCTGTGCTTTCCTTCCTATGGAAAAGTACCAGCCCCTTTTGCAGGTTCCCACGGCTGAAACTGATATTCCCCCTGAAAAAGCACTACATACAAGGCTTGCTCCCAGCCAAAATCTGCTAGGAGTAACAGCTCTGGGTGGCCACCGTTTCCTGAGGGCTGCCTCTCATCTACCACTCTAAGGGTCGGTGTGAAGTTTCCCTCATTTTTGCCTCATGACCCTCTCAAGAAGACCTCAAGGACCCCCGCCCAGGTTGACTCTGGACAATGGTTTTCTGGCCTGCTTGAGGTGGGTGCTTGCCAAGGGACTCTTTGCAGGTGTGTTGTGCTCACTGGACTGTGCTGTCATGGTACCAGCTGAAGCCTGCATGTACTGCACGACCGCACCTGTCTCTTGGAGCACCACACAATGCTCCATAAATCTCCCCGCCTCTTGGCCACAAGCCACTCGCTTTGGAAAAGGACTACAAAAGAGCGATCCTCTGGAGAAGACCCTGAGTACTCCCCACGGATGACCACCCTTCCATTGGCTGGCCCACCATGACCTTGGTCTCGTCTGTTGGTAGCTACTTCCCCCTTCCCCTCCTTTTCTCTCTCTATACTCCGTTTCCTATATCTCTCCCCTCTAGCGCAACTGAATTGTTTGGCATTCAATAAAAATGCATTGCTGTTGTTGAATAAACTGATTTGTCCCCCGCTATTTACCTGTTTGCACCTCTGAGATCGAACAATCCTCGGCCTGTGTTGGCAGATGGTGACACACCCCCACACCCCCACCCCCCCCCCCATCCCCCATGCCCCTGCTTCTCCCAGTTGATTGCTGATCGTGGTGTGACATGGAATGGAACATCCCTTGGGCCAGTCCAGCCCAGCTGTCCCATCCCTGTTCCCTCAGGAACACTTGCCCATCCCAAGTCCATGGGTTGGAGGGGCTTGCAGACACGCCTCGTGGGGCGAGCACTGTGACAAGGACAGGAGAACAGAACAACATTTACACTTACCAAGGGCAGAGAACAGAAGAGCACAGTCTTGGAGAAACGCACAAAGGATGTAGCCGAGGCAAACGGAGCGTGCACAAAACGCAAGGAGAATGTCAGCTCAGCTCTGCAAGGCTGACAAAAGCAGAAGTTATACACAACAATAATATTGCCCTTCCTCAAAAGCGGGGATCAAAGAGCAGTCACCTAAAAAGGACAGTGCATGTTGAAGACACACTCCAAAGAACCATAGAAGGACTTGTGAGAAGGGGTGCAATTATGGCAAATAAATTCCAGGTGGGGTTAACTAATGAATACATCATCAGTGTGAGTGATAAAAGCTCCGATTGCCTGGTGGCCAGTGCACTCGAGGATTGCCCAAGTGACCACCATGGTGTAATAAAGAATACCTGCTCTCAAATCCTCAAAACTGTGTTCAAAAGTTGCTATCCAGCAGATTTCAGTATCAGTGGTGTCCCTGACTCCATTATGCCCCTTGCACACTTTCACGAGGGCCCCTTGGTTCCACGAGGCCCTGCTGGATAACAGTGGACCCTTGGTTCCATTTGGGTCTGTACTGTCAAAATGGCCTCCTTAGTTCTGCACTGCCACAATGCTCTCTCCTTGGTGCCACGAGGCCTTGGTGTGTCACAACAGCCTCTCGGTTCCATGAACTGCCATAGTGTCAGCACGGTCTCTTGCATCTGCAGTATCACGATGGACAATTGGTTACAAGCAGCCCCGCTGTGTCACAACGACTACTTGGTTCATGAGGCCCCACAGTGTCACCATGGCCCCTTGGTTCCCCGAGGCCTCGCTGTAGAACAATGGCCTCTCAGTTCCAGGAGGTTTTGTACTGTCAACAGTGCTCTCCTTGGTTCTACAGTGGCTGCTTGCTTCCATAATTCTTCCTCAGTGTCACAGTGGTCTCCTTGGTTCCATGAGGCTCTGCAATGTCCCAATATCCCATCGTTTCCATGAGCTTCTGTCCCATCAACCATGTCCTTTGCTCCAGTGAGGCCCCACAACGGCACACCGGACCCTTGGCTCCATGAGGTTCCATAGTGTAACATGGGTGCCTTGATTCCAAGAGGTTCTGCTGGGTCACACTGGACCCTTGGTTCCATGAGGTTCCGTGGTATCGCCATGGTTTCCCTGGATCCGCAGTAGCGCTACGGACCATAGGTTTCATGCAGCTTTGCTGTGCTACAGTGGCTCCTTGGTTCCATCAAGTGCCACTGTGTAACAAGGGAATCTTGGTCCCATGAGGTTCTGGACTGTCACAATGGTGTCCTTGGTTCTGGACTCTAACAACGGACCCTTGGTTCCACGAGGTTCCATTACGTCACAATGCTCTCCTTGGTTCCACAAGGCCTTGCTTTGTCACAAGGGACCCTTGGTTCCATGAGCTTCCGTAGTGTAACCATGGTCTCCTGGGATCTGCATTGTCACAATGGACAATTGGTTGCATGGGAGCCTGCTGTGTCACAAGAGAGCCTTAGCTCCATGAGGTTCCGGACTGTCACAGTGGTCTCCCTGCTTCAACGAGGCCCTGGAGTGTCTCGAGGGCTGCTTGGTTCTGTGAGCTTCCACAACGTCCCAATGGTCTCCTTGTTTCTGCAGTGTCATAGTGGACTCTTGGTTCCATGAGGTTCCTAAATGTCACAGGTCTCCTTGGTTCCATGTGGCCCTGCTGTGTCACCACAGCCCCTTGGTTCCAGGAGTTTCTGGGCTGTCAACAGTGGTTCCTTTGTTCCAATCAGGCACCGCTGTGTCACACTGCACCCTGGCTTCCATGAAGTTCTTCAGTGTCACAGTGGCCCCTTGGATCCATGCGGTCCCATGGTGTCACCATGGTCTCCTTGGACCTGCATTGTCATCAGGGACCATTGGTTCCATGTGGCCTGGCTGTGTCACAGTGATGTGGATTCCGTAATTGCCTTCAGTGTCACAATGGAGCCTTGTTTCTGTGAGGCTCTGAACTGTCACAACTGTCTCCTTGGTTCCATCAGCCCCCGCTGTGTCACAAGGGTCCCCTTGGTTCCATGAGCACACCAAAGCTTTGCATAAACATTGAGCAGCACCTGCTTAACACACCTGGGAACATCTGTCTGCATTCAAAAGACAGGTCACAGCTGAGAAAGGCACCAGCAGCTTCCATCTGCAACAGAGATGCAGGGAAAGGACAAGGACAGAGAATTCAGCTGCAAGACTCCGAGAATTCTGCATCCAGACATCATTTCTGGTCCCACTGTCCCTAGTAGAAAGGTGTCATCATTCCAGGTTCCAGGCAGCCTGTACTCAGCATGTGCTTCTACAGTGGGGGTTTGTCGTTTAGGAAAACCTGCTCAGGCTTTTTCCTTCTTTCCTCACAAACAGGAATACTTGTCCTGGGCCTGGATGCAGGCAGAGCCCTGAGGAGAGCACGTGGGACATGGTGCAGTGGGCAGGGACAGCCAGCTGCAGAGTTCAGGGGGAAGGGCTTCTGGTGCAGGGCCAGGCATGTCAGTCCCAGCTGGGCCATGTCAGACATGTCCCCAGGCTGGGCTTGGGGAGCAGCTTGTCCAAACAGGGTCAGCCTGGCAAGGGGCTCATTCTTCAGTGGGCCCACACCTCCTAAGGAGACATTCAGCATCAAGATCACCTGGGGAATGCCTAAGTTGCTTCTTCTTTGAACTGAAAAAGAAAAATTACTCCCTTTTATAAAACTGAAAATCATGAGCTGTACCTTGAAATCTTCCTCCTTAAGAGAACTCCAAAGTGACTCCAAGCAGCTGCACAAGGCCTGGAGACTGGAAGACATTGGAAAGAAGACAAAGAGCTCCTGAGGGTTTTCTGTATTTTAATGATCCCCAACGGTGGATTTGGGGCTGAGTCCAGGAGCCCCAGGCACTGAGAGAAGGTTGAAGAAGCTGCTCAAGGAGTCAGAAGCAAAACTCCAAGTCCCTTGGAGCATCACTGGCCCCACTGAGGGCAGGGACTGCCAAAGGCTCCCCAGGGAGTGGTGAGAGCAGATCCTTGAGGCCAGGATTGCAGGAGCCCGAGGCTGTGAGCAGGGAACTGCAATGCTGAGCAAGGCCTGGGCTGGTTGGAGGAAGCAGAAAGGCCAAGGCCTGAGCCCAGGCCTGGGCCAGCAGGGCCTGTCCCTCACAGGTGGCTCGGGGCTATTCCTGGAGCACTGGGATGGGAGAGGCAGCAAGGACAAATGTCATCAAGCTGTGTGACACTCCAGATGCTCATGGAACCAAGGGCCAGTGTGACACAGCGGGGCCTCATGGAAACAAGAGGCCGTGCTGAGCCTGCGCGCCTGTAACACCCCAGAACACTGAAATGCTGAGGGTGAGCAAAGGCTCCTTTACTCGAGTTTGGTGCAGAGTAGAAACCCCAGCCAGATATTCTCAAGAGGTCAAAACGACACAAAAGTGTACTGGAAAAATACAGAAAACCGAGCTCCTTTGGCAAATGATTTCATACAACATCCAATTCAACGTGCATCACTTAGCGTAGCAGGAACATCATTAACTCGGCCCATGTAAGATGGAAACCTTTAGGCATAAAAATGTTAAACTACCCAAAAACATTCCAGTAAAAGAGGATAAGAAGGTTAAAAGAGAAAAAAGAGACAGAAAGACAGAAGATCTCCAGATAGATATGCAGAGAGCTACCAGCTGCTAGGCTTCCAGTGTGGCTGAGACACAGACCCAGGAGATTTCAGGATTCAGACCAGGGCTTGACGTCATGCCCGATTTTTTAAATCCCTAGCGTTTTCTAAGCTCTCCTCTTTTCAGGGACATCTGCTTTCTTACCACGCACTGCTGTGTTTCATTGCCTTTGTGTGGGATTGATTGACGGCTCAGCCAATCAGAGCTGGGTGGGCGCTGCCCCTGCTGTGTGCTTGATTGACGGCTCAGCCAATCAGAGCTGGCTGGGCGGTGACCCTGCTGTGTGATTGATTGACGGCTCAACCAATCAGAGCTGGCTGGGCGCTGCCCCTGCTGTGTGATTGATTGACGGCTCAGCCAATCAGAGCTGGCTGGGCGCTGCCCCTGCTGTGTGATTGATTGACGGCTCAGGCAGTCACAGCTGGGTTTGCTCTGCCCCTGCTGTGTGATTGGCAGATCTGCCAGGCCATGGCTGGGGACGGGGTTCTGTCCCACCTCATTCCAAGGTCTGTCCCAGCCCCGGCCCCACTCGGGCATTCCGAGCATCCCGACGGGTCTGGGGACATTGATGTCATCCAGCCTCTGACAGCGACCATGGGGGACACTGCGGAACCTCATGGAACCAAAGAGACCATTTTGACACTCTGGTGCCTCATGCAATCAGGGGCACCTTTGTGAGACTCAGGACCCCAATGGAACCAAGGGTCAGTGATGAAGCTGTGCGGCCCAGAGAACCAAGGAGCCTTTGTTACACAGCAGGGCCACATGGAGCCCAGGGGCCGTGGTGACTCTGCAGGACCTTAGGGAAGCAAGGGGCCATTGTTTACACTACAGAAGCAGGGAGAATATTGTGACAAGGAGAATATCGGGACACTACAGGGACTCCTGGAATCAAGGAGAACATTGTGACACTGTGAGGCCCCATGGAACCAAGGCAACATGGAACAGGTCTGGCTGGCTGGGCCTCCCCGGGGGCCACCTGGCAAGACTGGCTGATCCTGGAATGTTGAGGACTGCCTCTCATCAGCTCCTGGAGCACTAAGGCTCTGTGCTTTCCTTCCTATGGAAAAGTACCAGCCCCTTTTGCAGGTTCCCACGGCTGAAACTGATATTCCCCCTGAAAAAGCACTACATACAAGGCTTGCTCCCAGCCAAAATCTGCTAGGAGTAACAGCTCTGGGTGGCCACCGTTTCCTGAGGGCTGCCTCTCATCTACCACTCTAAGGGTCGGTGTGAAGTTTCCCTCATTTTTGCCTCATGACCCTCTCAAGAAGACCTCACAAGGACACCCCGCCCAGGCTTGACCTCTGGACATTTCTGGCCTGCTTGAGGTGGGTGCTTGCCAAGGGACTCTTTGCAGGTGTGTTGTGCTCACTGGACTGTGCTGTCATGGTACCAGCTGAAGCCTGCATGTACTGCACGACCGCACCTGTCTCTTGGAGCACCACACAATGCTCCATAAATCTCCCCGCCTCTTGGCCACAAGCCACTCGCTTTGGAAAAGGACTACAAAAGAGCGATCCTCTGGAGAAGACCCTGAGTACTCCCCACGGATGACCACCCTTCCATTGGCTGGCCCACCATGACCTTGGTCTCGTCTGTTGGTAGCTACTTCCCCCTTCCCCTCCTTTTCTCTCTCTATACTCCGTTTCCTATATCTCTCCCCTCTAGCGCAACTGAATTGTTTGGCATTCAATAAAAATGCATTGCTGTTGTTGAATAAACTGATTTGTCCCCCGCTATTTACCTGTTTGCACCTCTGAGATCGAACAATCCTCGGCCTGTGTTGGCAGATGGTGACACACCCCCACACCCCCACCCCCCCCCCATCCCCCATGCCCCTGCTTCTCCCAGTTGATTGCTGATCGTGGTGTGACATGGAATGGAACATCCCTTGGGCCAGTCCAGCCCAGCTGTCCCATCCCTGTTCCCTCAGGAACACTTGCCCATCCCAAGTCCATGGGTTGGAGGGGCTTGCAGACACGCCTCGTGGGGCGAGCACTGTGACAAGGACAGGAGAACAGAACAACATTTACACTTACCAAGGGCAGAGAACAGAAGAGCACAGTCTTGGAGAAACGCACAAAGGATGTAGCCGAGGCAAACGGAGCGTGCACAAAACGCAAGGAGAATGTCAGCTCAGCTCTGCAAGGCTGACAAAAGCAGAAGTTATACACAACAATAATATTGCCCTTCCTCAAAAGCGGGGATCAAAGAGCAGTCACCTAAAAAGGACAGTGCATGTTGAAGACACACTCCAAAGAACCATAGAAGGACTTGTGAGAAGGGGTGCAATTATGGCAAATAAATTCCAGGTGGGGTTAACTAATGAATACATCATCAGTGTGAGTGATAAAAGCTCCGATTGCCTGGTGGCCAGTGCACTCGAGGATTGCCCAAGTGACCACCATGGTGTAATAAAGAATACCTGCTCTCAAATCCTCAAAACTGTGTTCAAAAGTTGCTATCCAGCAGATTTCAGTATCAGTGGTGTCCCTGACTCCATTATGCCCCTTGCACACTTTCACGAGGGCCCCTTGGTTCCACGAGGCCCTGCTGGATAACAGTGGACCCTTGGTTCCATTTGGGTCTGTACTGTCAAAATGGCCTCCTTAGTTCTGCACTGCCACAATGCTCTCTCCTTGGTGCCACGAGGCCTTGGTGTGTCACAACAGCCTCTCGGTTCCATGAACTGCCATAGTGTCAGCACGGTCTCTTGCATCTGCAGTATCACGATGGACAATTGGTTACAAGCAGCCCCGCTGTGTCACAACGACTACTTGGTTCATGAGGCCCCACAGTGTCACCATGGCCCCTTGGTTCCCCGAGGCCTCGCTGTAGAACAATGGCCTCTCAGTTCCAGGAGGTTTTGTACTGTCAACAGTGCTCTCCTTGGTTCTACAGTGGCTGCTTGCTTCCATAATTCTTCCTCAGTGTCACAGTGGTCTCCTTGGTTCCATGAGGCTCTGCAATGTCCCAATATCCCATCGTTTCCATGAGCTTCTGTCCCATCAACCATGTCCTTTGCTCCAGTGAGGCCCCACAACGGCACACCGGACCCTTGGCTCCATGAGGTTCCATAGTGTAACATGGGTGCCTTGATTCCAAGAGGTTCTGCTGGGTCACACTGGACCCTTGGTTCCATGAGGTTCCGTGGTATCGCCATGGTTTCCCTGGATCCGCAGTAGCGCTACGGACCATAGGTTTCATGCAGCTTTGCTGTGCTACAGTGGCTCCTTGGTTCCATCAAGTGCCACTGTGTAACAAGGGAATCTTGGTCCCATGAGGTTCTGGACTGTCACAATGGTGTCA